>NW_006912086.1:0-164078 GCF_000523435.1 Bipolaris zeicola 26-R-13
TATATCGTAATAGTTTATTAACTATGATAAAAGTCTGTTGTAATAACTTGAAGTTGACGCGCTAGTGTAAAGTGGCCGACTCGCTTGGGTGGCCGACTCGCTTGTGAACCACGTTACCAAATTCTGCTACCTTTTTTTGGGGGGTTGAAACTGGGCTGGCTGTTTTTTTTAAACGCTGAGATATATATATATATATTCATCTTGATATTCCGAATCCCCCCCCCCCCCCCTCCATTCGGGAACTTGAATATGCAGAGAGAAAAGAAGTACATGTGTACCTTGTTCACCGACATAATGTTTAATTCCTAACACACCAAATGGCCAATCTCGCAATCTCATCCTCCAAATCTAGCACGAACCCCATGGTCAAGCGGAGAAACAGCAAGCGCTGCTCTAGATACACGAGGACGTCAAGATCCGTCTCGACGAGCTGGTGGGGCGTGCGGCCGAGGAGCTGGCACCATGCATCGTCTGAGAGGATGAGTTTGCCCGAGCCGATCTGGCCTGTTTCGTCTAGTATGGGACCGAGCTGCGTACATTTGAATATCAACTGTTTGTTCATTTGGTCAAGGACAAGGAAAAAGAAGACTCACGATTCTAGGATTGATACGTAGAGTAACTACATTCTCACAGTGCTTACATTTCATATTCACACTATTGGCGAAGAGCGGAATACCGCAGCACTCGTTGCTCATGAGCATGTTGCGCTTGAAGGGCGTGACGATGTTGAGGCCTGTGATGAGGACGCTGAGGTAGCCGACTATTCTTTCCTTTCTACTGGAATTAGATAGTGAGCGGGCGACGGTGTCGACGTCGGCAAGCGTGTAAAGTGCCTTTATAGCTGCGTTCTCAAAATCTTGGATTGCGGTTTGGGGAATGGTGAAGGGAGGGTTCACGTGTTCCCGCTTTGTGAGGCGTTGTGCCATTGCTCGGAGGCGCCGGGCGTCGCCCATGTCCGGGTCGATGTCGACTCGCGAACCACTTGTGATTGTAAGTTTGGCCATTTTGTCGATGCGCCAGCCGGGGTTTGAAATGAGTAGGATGGTCTTGAAAGGTGTGAAGAGCGATGCTGAGTCGCACATGGAGGAGTACAGAGTCAGGAGGCCATCAGCTGTGTCGTCAAAGATGCCCAGGGAGATGAGCTCGGAAGTTGTGCCGTTGCGGTTCATGTCTAGTGTGGTCAGTTTTTAAATAGTTGCATATAAGAAGAATTCCGACGTACACTTCTTTTTTGCTCCAATGCTCCTCACACAGACAAGCAGCTTGGGTTCGTCAACATCATACCCGCCATCCATGAAGCTTTTCAACGTCATCAGCCCAGCCAGTGCCCTACTCTCTGTCACGCCATACGGCCTCTTGAATCTGGTTCCATCATCACTACCCTCGTATACCGCAAAATGGCAGTTTCTCTCCCCTTCAGGAAACATACTCGTGAACAGTGGTGCCGTACTGGGTGCCAGTGCGTTGAATTCAGACGAGTTGGAAATGTGCACTGTCCATATGCCAACGAGCTGGCCAAGCTTCAGCTTGTATCGAAGTTCGGCATACCAGAGGCGTACAGTGAGTACCCCTGTGTCGTCTGCAATCATGACTTTGATGCATCCTTGGGCAGCTTTGTGTGACTTGCTAGGTCTCATTTGGTCGTTGAAATTCACTATACGGCCCATGAGAGCGAGGTTACATGGACCAAGTTTGAGAGAGCCTATATCGGCTTCTTCGTAGTCCAATGTGGGCTATGAGTTGTTAGCAATGATCTGATAGGGGGTGTTGAGATATCGTACTATCCATATACCTGCTGTGTCTACTGCTGCCGGGGCAAGAGCGGACTGCATTTCCCCTGCAGTAAAGCCATCACTGTTCTTTGATGGCGAGGATGAAAAGTAGAATTGTATTGAAGACGGTGATGGCATTATTGAGTGTGGGTTTCGGGTTTCAAGGCAAATGTAAATAGTTTGAGGTGAGGGTTGGTTCGAAAAAATACAATCGCTCCTTCCTCTTCCAACTACCTGACTAAAACAGCATCAACACCTGCCTGTAGCGTAAGAATTTTGAGATTCATATCAAAGTGGGTGCACATGCCCTGTAACTACAACGTTTGTTAGAAGACATTAGGAGTCGACTCGATTTTCTTGTCATGATGGTGTCCAGACATGGTCAAAGAAGGCTTTGACCTTTAGTGTTAAATATTTCTAGCGACAATCACATATCACGAAAGACATAAAGCAACTTTGGGAAGACATTTTATATTGCTTTAACGAGAGTAAAGAGTTGGCCAAACAAATCACAAGCACGTCTAGCCGTGCAAATCGTCAAGTCAGTCAAACAGCTGGTGCATACCAAGTAACCATCATGTGTTATTAGACATCTAGAAGAGCTTGTGCTCAAGAGTCATGTCGTTCTCAGGCTCAAGACCGACACAGGCACGGAAGATGTTGGTGAGAGCTGCACGCTGCTTGGCAAGAGCGTTGACGACTGGAGTGCCCGGAGGGGTGAGAGGAGCCTGGAATAAGTTAGTTGAATGAAAGGCATAACAGTATGTTTGACGTACCTTGAGCATGTAGCTGAGGACGCTAAGCACGCTATGGAAGTTGTTGAACTTGGCATCGCTACCTTCACCAGCCTGAGCCCTCCACTGTACACGGGTCATCATCTCGGCGACGAGCACGAGATCGATGATCAGAGGCGAAGCCAGAAGGGAGTCCTCGCAAACATTGAACAAGCTGATGGTCTGGTGACCGTCAAGGAAGATCTCAGCGTAGTACTCGTCCAGAGCACGCTTGTCGTCTCCAACAGCAGGCATGTACTTGATGACGACGCAGTGGTCAGGGTGCTCTCCATCTTTGTACAGAACGTTGTTGGCAGCGACCATGTCGTCGACAACGTTGGACTTGGAGATCTCCTTGGAACGGAACTGCTTCTGAGAGCTGAGGTTCATACCGTCGTTGTTACCCAGATGGTTGTACGAGGCAATCGAGGTGAGCTTGATACCAGCGCTGATCATGAAGTCAACGAGGGCAGACTTCATCTTGGTCTGGCCAGACTTGAAGTCATCACCACCAATGAAGGCATTGTGCTTCTCAGCGAGCTGAATCGCACCAGGGACAAAGGTGTTTTGAGGAGAGCCGTTGATGAAGGGAACACCCTCGAGGATCGAGGCGACGGCGAAGACAGTCGAGGGAGCAACTTCCTCGTGGCCAGATTCAATGGCTTTGAGAAGGTTGTCCGCAGTGTCGTTGACGCCCTCCAGGATATCGGCATAGCGCTCAGTGTTGGCAGTCCACTGTACAATCACCTTGTCGAGCCCGTTGGCAGCCTTGAAATCACTATTAAGATGTTAGCAAGGATAATCATGTCATGTTTAGAACGGCACTTACCGGATGTCCTTGCGGATCTGCTCAACATGGGCCATAGAAGCCTTGGTACCCTCCATGACGTTGTCAGCACGCTCTTCCTGGTTGGCGGCGATAAAGTCCGGGTAGTAGATGCTGGGAAGAGGCTTCATAGCGCTCATCTCCTTGCGAACCAAAGACTTCAGAGACGGGGACAGGACCTTGGCGCGGTCCATGGCGTCAGCCAGGTTCATGCCACTGATATCCCATCCGCCAACGACAAGGTCATTGGGATGGACCATAGGGAGGAGATCATGGAACGGGATATGAATCTCTTGGCCGGTCTTGCTGTCGACACCAAGCTTGGTAGTAGAACTCATGATGACGGAGCCATAGTAGTTGGCACCGCGCTTACCCTCTTTGGTTTCCCAGACAAGGTTACGCTTGTTAGCAATGATGCCGGCCGTGACCGTGGTACCGTTGTTGCCGCCCCAGCCTACCAGCATGACGCCAGTCTTGGGGACTTTGCGGTCAACCTTGAAGTCGTAAAGGGTCTCCTTGGGAACAGCGACATAGTGGCCGTCGGCGTTCTTGGTGACGTCCGTGGTGCGGTAAGTGTACTTTGTCTTGATGGTGTCCTCGGTATACTCGACATTGGGCGAGTTGACGACAAAAGGAGCCTTGGGGGCCGCCTTCACCTCCAACCCATTCGCGTTGCCGACGCTTTCTTCTGCGTGTGGTGCCATGATGATTTTAATTCAAGTTCTTGTTGATTTGGTGAACTTAGTTGCGGAAGTCTAGATCCGACGCTGCCCCAGAAGGAGAAGTACGTCGGCCGGCGAATGGGTTGTGGATCCTGCGGGGTGTTAGTCAAATCCACCTCCACGTCGTGATATCGGTCCCCATGGGGTTGTGGAGGGGTACTTACGAGCTGAGGAGATTGGAAAACGTCTTGACAGCTGGGCAATGGCCCGAGGGAAATTTCAGGTGTGGTTGATGGAAAGGGGAGATTGTAAGCTTGTCAGTTGGCTATGGTCTACAATCAGAGAATGTTGGTGTGTGAAGGTAGGCAGCAGCTGGGGCGCAGTGTAGTCACTTAAATGCTCTCGTGCCGCTGCTGACTTATCACTACCACTCGCAACCGCTCCCGCCTGCAGCCGGCCAACGTGTTCACCCACCGCCTCTTTGCCTTTACCTCTTGGTTCTCCACTTTTCGTCGTCGCCATTATTGCCGTAGTCCTCTTGAGGCGTAGAGACACCAATCGACGCTTCGCATGAGTCCTCGCGATATTCGCCATGTGCCGCTATTACCCCCACTAACTCGCCATTATGCAGCAGCAACCTCGTTGGGTTTGGCAAAAGATGCAAGCGACGTGGGACAGAGTGCGGTATGAGCCTAAAGAGACGGTACATTGCATGGACAGCTGTCGCTGTATGTGCTCGGACGCAGTCCTACAATCTCTGCTACAAAGCTCAACACATCCCGCCTTCTTGTCGAGTACCCCACCATCACGTGTTTACTACTAGTCGAAGCGGCAGGTATCTCGATACTAAGGCATCACTTGGACACCTTGCAAGAGCGCCTAGCATTAGACGGAGCGTTAGGCTTTAAGCTAAGTTATTGCCTTGGCGATTTCTACTTCATCAGTCTCCATGGACCACACCCAAAAGACCGAGTCTTCTCCAGCGCAGAAGTATGACGACCAGCTTCCTGAGCCAGATGTTGTTTCAAAGCTCGGCCGTGTCGCCAGTCGAGGACAAAGGTGGCATCCGAAACGCGATGAGCTTCAAAAATGTTTGCACAACGGCAAAGGCACGCGACGTGGTTGGCAGCAGAAAAAAAACGGTCACCAGGGCAATCAGAGGCTATGCAAGATATGAGTCCTGCCATCACACAATGTTCTAACATGGAAAGTATCTTGTACATGAATTCGTCACGGAGCCGCGTTATTTTAGCCGTCTGGGAAACAGACGAACATGTGTGGGGCCTAAACCTAGGTATTTGGGAGCAGGAACCCTGATACCGCTTGCATCAGGCCGGATACGGTAGGCTGCATGTGGAAATGAGCGATCGACCTGTGGACCATGTGAGGGCGTATGTGTGTGTGTGCGCAACATTTGTTGTTTGCGCCGCCATTGCTTGTTGCTCGCGCCATGAGACGATTCGAAACGTCAGGTTCCGATCTGGTGATGCAACACACTCATACACTTTGGCTCACTGTGTGTACTGACGTAGTAGTCGAGGGATAGAGTTTGCTGATTGTGGGCAAGTAGGTGTTATTTACGTTGCGAAAGGGGTGGTGAGGTGCCAATAATCTATTGTCTGCAACGTAGATCGGGCAGCTGGGAGCGATGTCACGTAGAGCCAATCACCCCGGGCGACTAATGCTGGTCCCCTGACGGTTGTTCGGCGCAGGGACAGGATGCGAACAAGGAGCCTCGGAAGGCCGACTCGCCAGCACAGTCAGTACAGTCAGTGTTCGGTCGATTCTTGACGCCTCGCAGTCTGGCCGCCGTGTGCGACAAGATGCAGGGCCAGGTGGCTCGCTCGAATGGCGGGCCCGTCATGGTGACGTTGGACACGGGCGACGCTGTGTGGTTGTCTTGAGATCCGGCGCGGGACGGGTTTCATGACAGTTGGCAGCTGTAATGGATGGGTATAGCTGGGTATAGTGGTGTGGATGGTGGAACGGCGAGAACCGCACGATTCAGCCGACAGTGCAAGCTGCCGCCCCGTGCACGCCAAAGGAAATGCCCGCCGAATCATCGCGCGCACGGCGGACAACCCCCCCGGCACGCCCAATTCCCCCAGGGCGCGAATTGCGTGCAGACGACGACGATAACCCCCGCGGGCGGCCACATGTGCCGGAGGCGATTGGCCGTTCGTCTTTGATTGCCGGCGAGCGTTGTCGCGTGCTGGCCTGTCTGTATGGGCAATGCGCCGACGCGGTCATTACCGTGTCGTGATTGCTTTCTGTTTAGCTTCGCGATACCCAACATTGCGCGTGTCGATTGTGGGGCCCGACACCCTCTAGGACTGCTAGATATGGACGTGCTAGGCCATTTTCCAGCCGCTGCCCTTCTAAGCTCGTAGCCTTTTCGGACCCACGCCCGCATGCTGCCCCTGATTGAGCATGGTCCACACCGTTTCTGAAGATCAAACAGCCCTGTGTGTCCAGCGTCGTCGTTCGGCGCACGCTTGTAGCCGTCGTCGACCACTGTCTACCGCCCGCCTTGCTCTTCTTCCATGTCACCACCCTCAAGAAATACAATCACCCCCCGCTGGCTACGAACAATCCCCATACTGACTCCGGCAACGCTTGCCTCGTTATCGCTCCCGTGCGCGAGCTCTGGATGCCAACATGGATCGAATGAGCACGCTTCCAACAATCAAGTGCTCGTCGTGTGCCGTCGACATTGATATCCTCCATCTGGCCGACCATGTCTGCGCTGCAGTCCCGGCGCCCGGTGAGTACCATACAACTCTGTATTGCCCACCCAAACTAATTCCCCTCTTAGCAGCGCCAGTGCCTGAGCCCATGTCTCCTACCTCGACAGTCGTCACAGACTCTCCTCAATCTCTTCTTTCTCCAAAAATCAACCGCGCAGCAACCTTTGGTGGCCCAACATTCAGCAATCGATCTGACCGGCCAGCGCCCTCTGGCCGCATGCCTCCCCCTGCCCGCATTGATTCCAACGCAGCGAGTAAGCAATCAGAATGACATCTAGTCTGCAGAGAAACTTGCATGCTGATTTGTGCAGACAAGCCATTCAGGCCATTAGAGCCTTCACCCATCAGTGACTACAGCAACCCTCCAAGTCGCTCTCCAGGACTGGCACCACCAAAGTCTCCTTACAAAATGAATCGCAGTGTAACATCACCGGTAGACCAATCAAGGGCACCTCGCTCGCCAGGCCTCAGTTCGAATCTAGACTGTGCGTTTCCGCCATTTCGTCCCAAGACACCAACAAGCGCCAAACCTCAACCACGAGAACGTCTGGATCCCTACCAAAACTACGCCCAACCAAGCCCGTTATTTGCACCACTTAGCCCACGCTTTGATGGCGGGGAAAATATCACCAAGCGTATGAACACTATTGCACCAGGACCGTTTGATGGAAAGAACGATCGAAGGCCAACTAGAACAAGCGCATCGAGCCAAGCCGTAGATGCATCTACAGGCGGCCACCAGAGGACAGGCACACAAGGCAGCATCTCAAGCAACAGGAGCTTTCCTCAAGTACGGTCCTCTGTAACGTCGAATACTTCGCGCAGCTCTGGATTTTCTAACCGCAGCGTTGGCCTCCCTTCCCACCCAAAGCTACGCGTTGGAAACATAGAGGCTCTGCCCCCGCACCCACAGGCTGACGAGCAGACTGAAGGCATCGATGCTTTCCTGGACCGCTTGCAAAAGGAATCTTCGCGCTCTTCTCAGCCAGTTCCGCCAGCTCAGGAGAACATCACGGCAGAGCCGGTGCGACAGAACAGCCGAGGCAAGAGAGAACCACCACCACGGCCAAGAAGGCCCTCAGAAAGAGATTTGCCGCCGATGGATATGAGCGACTTGGATACATCCGATTTTTTCCCTCCAGCTAACATGTTTCCTTCACCGGGCCCAAGCCGTAACGGTTCTGTGAGCGACATGCCGCGAGGCCTTGCACCATCTCGCTCCTTACGTCCTCCGCCACTGGCTGCCGCAGGGCCCAGTGATGGACAATTAAACTCGCTTCACACGCCTTCAGACTCTGGCTTCTCTGATGATTCCTATGGCAGCTCTGGTATCCGAAGCACGGCCAGTTCAAGATCAAGCCCGCCAGAATCGGAAGCTGCACACTCACGCCAAGCTTCCAAAATAGGCCGCCCAGACTATGCTGCCGAAGAAAATTCCAGGAGAAGTCCAAGCCCTAACGGATTAGGATCATACCCGCGAGCGCTATCTCCAGGCCCTCGCCAGCCCATGTTCCCACCAGGCATCAACATGCAGTATCCAGAGTCTCCCATAGATCCTGCTGTACAAATGGGTGCACGAACCCCACTAGGCATGTTCCCCAAGGACCCAATGACTCAGGACTACAGCCGAAGCCCACTTAGGAGTATGGCTGAGCCTGAGGTGCGCCAGCAAGATGCGCAGCGGCCCAAACCTGCTAGCAAGGGCAACTGTCGTGGATGCTCTGAGCCCATTGTTGGAAAGTCTGTCAAAGATTCATCGGGTCGTCTCACTGGGCGGTATCACAAGCACTGCTTTGTTTGCAGAGAATGCGCGGATCCTTTCCCCACGGCCGAGTTCTACGTCTTCAACAACTCACCGTACTGCGAGCGTCATTACCATAAGCTCAATGGATCACTGTGCAACACCTGCAACCGCGGTATCGAGGGCCAGTACCTCGAAACAGACACGCGACAAAAATTCCACCCTAGATGCTTTGCATGCTTCACTTGCCGTCTCATTCTGCGGGACGGTTATTTTGAAGTTGCTGGGCGAAGGTATTGCGAGCGACATGCCCAGAGCGCCGCGGCTCCGCCGAGAAACCACCTCGGACCTGGAAATTACAGACCACGAAACCTACAGAAACGTGGAACGAGACTCATGATGATGGCGTAAGCCCTCTTTCTTTCCTTTTATCTACTATACGCCAATTCCCTTTTCGATATGTCATGTCGTTTAGCGCTTTCTCGTTTCTTGACATCGTACGAATATTCACCATCTTCATTCTTTCTTGTCCGGCGAGTCCGGTTTTGTATCATATCTTCTGCGCTATACCCCTTACTCTATACATTCCTTACTCGTTGTAATCACCGTTTGTACTGGTGGCGGCCGATGAGCGTACGCAAGCTGAGTAGGTGGTTTGGTGATGGCTGGAAATATACCCCCCCTTTTTTTATTTTACACACTTGTGATCTCTGGAAGACACATCTTGGCCTGTTGGATGCGGTCCAAATTTACGTATACGCCTGTCTGTAGTATACATAATGTTTATTGTTCATTATGAAGTCTTTGAGTGCAGTATGTGGTTTTTGTAATTGGATTTGACTTGTCGAGCGGATGCTACCCTACTTGGACTGGTGATGATTGGAGGGTATCGGTCTGAGTGAACAGTGTTTTAATTCAGCCTCTACTTTAGGTGTATTCTGGGTATGCAGGGGTGAGTATCACTATCAAACATACGATACTGACTATCCGACAAAAAACTCGACACTACCATCTGCGAGGAGCAAGTTGAAATGCTTACAACTCAATTTATCTTCAACGACTCGGATATCAGTCAATTGGTCCTGTACAGGGATCACGTACTTACTCATCATCAACGCTGGTGTTTGGTTGACCAATGACACCTCAGGGGCGATAGTCTGGTCAACATGACGATATCCAAGTACATGAACGAGAGCAGGTTCACGTAGTATATACAGACAAAGGTACGCCACAATTCCGCAGATGAGAGCGCCACAAAGCCCCCACAGCGTTGGAACAGCGTGGCCTCTTTGAGCTTCGGTGGCAGCTTCGAGATGGCTCAGGGACGGAACTACGGCTAGCGCGCGCACGGGTAATTTCCCCAGCGACACGTTGCGAAAGCTACAATACAAACCCCCCTCTCACTTTCCATCTCCAGGCTGCCTTCAACCAACCTTTTTCACTTCTCCTTGTCTTCTTTCTTGTCTCTGGGCCATAGTTCGCAATCATGAGCGGCCGTAAGTCTACGCCCCCGCCCTCAATGGGCCCGCGATCGCCCACGCGCAAAACAGGGCGCACTGCGGCACGCACAGCTAACGCCTCCACGCAGTACGGTTCCTCGATCTTGTCAAGCCCTTTGTGCCTCTCGTTCCCGAGATCCAATTGCCCGAGAGCAAGGTACCGTTCAACAACCGCCTAGTATGGACTGGTCTCACGCTCCTCGTCTTCCTCGTCATGAGCCAAATGCCGCTCTACGGAATTGTGTCGTCTGATACCTCGGACCCGCTCTACTGGCTGCGCATGATGATGGCGAGTAACAGAGGTACGCTGATGGAGCTGGGTATCACCCCCATCATCACCTCGGGCATGGTCTTCCAGCTTCTTGCCGGAACCCACCTGATTGACGTCAACCTTGACCTCAAGTCGGACCGCGAACTTTACCAAACCGCTCAAAAGCTCCTTGCCATTCTCCTGTCCTTTGGCCAGGCTGTTGTCTATGTTATCTCTGGTCTCTATGGACAGCCATCCGACCTCGGTGCCGGTATCTGCGTCCTGCTCGTCATCCAGTTGATGATTGCTGGTTTGATTGTCATTCTCCTTGACGAGCTCCTCCAGAAGGGCTATGGTCTCGGCAGCGGTATCTCGCTCTTCATTGCCACCAACATCTGCGAGTCCATCATGTGGAAGGCCTTCTCTCCCACCACCATCAACACTGGTCGTGGCCCGGAGTTCGAGGGTGCTCTGATTGCGCTTGTTCACTTGCTCTTCACCTGGCCCGACAAGACTGTTGCGCTCAAGGAGGCCTTCTACCGTCAGAACCTCCCCAACGTCATGAACCTGATCTCCACCGTTCTCGTTTTCGGCGCTGTCATCTATCTCCAGGGATTCCGCGTTGAGATCCCAGTCAAGTCTGCCCGCCAGCGTGGTGTCCGTGGCTCCTACCCCGTCCGTCTGTTCTACACCTCCAACATGCCCATCATGCTGCAGTCTGCTCTGTCCTCCAACGTCTTCCTGATTAGCCAGATGCTCTACAGCCGCTTCTCTGACAACCTGCTTGTCAAGCTTCTCGGTGTCTGGGAGCCCAAGGAGGGCTCTGCTCAGCTTTTCGCTACCTCTGGTGTCGCTTACTACATGTACGTTCAAACAGTAAACCCATTCTGGTAGTTTCCGCACTGACATTGTACAGGTCTCCCCCTCTCAGCATCACTGAGGCGCTCTCTGACCCTCTCAAGACCGCCATCTTCATCGTCTACATGCTCGTCGCTTGCGCCGTTTTCTCCAAGACCTGGATCGAGGTCTCCGGCTCCTCTCCCCGCGATGTTGCCAAGCAGCTCAAGGAGCAGGGTCTGGTCATGGCTGGTCACCGTGAGGAGTCCATGTACAAGGAGCTGAAGCGTGTTATTCCCACCGCGGCTGCCTTTGGCGGTGCCTGCATTGGAGCTTTGTCTGTTGGTAGCGACCTCCTCGGTGCTCTTGGCAGTGGTACCGGTATCCTTCTTGCCGTCACCATCATCTACGGATACTTTGAGATTGCCGCCAAGGAAGGCGACATGTCCGGTCTCAAGGGCATGGTCATGGGCTAGATTGGCTCATAAGGGCCTCGTTCTTTTAGTTTTGGAACGGGGATGTGTTGGGGTTGAGTGCTTTGTCGCACGTTGTAACATACGATCTAAGAAACAAAAAAGTCTGCGAAGGAATTATGGCATCACTTTACGCATGAAATGTGGAACCTGGTCAGGCCACCACAGGTAAATCCTTGTGTAATGTATCATTGTTAACAGCAAGAATGCATTTGACCGAACCATTGAGGCAGTGATGATATGCTTGAACGCCTTTGACATATTACTATGGTTATTGCTACGGATTGATGCGAGAGAATGTACGGTATTGGTTGATTAAGCGAATGCGAAATCTGGCGTCTTACCCCTACATGCGCTAGCATACCTGACACTGAGTACACGGACATGGATTGTTTAAGCGAGTGCGAACGACTGTCTAGATAGACACATGACAACGGCAGCTTCGCAGCTAGGTACAAGGCACGCTACTCTCATATACGTTATGTTACGTTTTTGATAGGCTGAGCTATCTTACCTGACTTCCGTATGCATGAACATGGGTAGTGCGTGCAAGCGAGTGCGAAAGGATGTGCACGCAGATAGAGACATGACGATGTAGCATTCACAACCATGTAGATATAAAGAATGCCGTGAAGTCGAACAGATAGCAAGACTCACCTCATCTCATCTCATCACCCTCCCTCAACATATTCTCCAGACTCAAAATCAGCCAGATTCCCCCCCCCCTTCTCTCTCTCTCTCAATCTTTCACCTTACTTCCTCATCGTCCCAACCACGATGACCACCAACTCAATCCCGCTCAGCCTCCTCACCTGGAAACGCCAGAACCCACCCAAATCCCCAGGCTTCGACTGGGAAATGTACCGCTACACCCCTTCCCTCGCAGGAGCTATACTCTGCATCGTTGTCTTCGCAATCATGGCATGTCTCCACCTACTCCGCTTCTTTCGATCCAAAAACCGTATTATTGTTTTTCTTGTCATTGGCGCTTTATGTAGGTTCTTTTTTTCTTTCTCTTCCTTTTACCTACCTTTCTATCTATCTATTGATGACAATCATGAACTCTTTTTTTGGGGGGGGGCTAATTACCAATTTTTGGACTGTACAAAACAGGCGAAGTAGGAGGCTACAGCGCACGCATCGCTTCGCACTTTGACAATCAAGCTTGGGCCCCGTTTATCACGCAGGGTGTTTTGTTGCTGATTGGACCGCTGTGGTTCGCGGCGACGGTGTATATGATGCTGGGCCGTACGATTCGGCTTGCGGGTGCGGAGGAGATTGTGGGAGGGAGGGCGAGGTGGTATACTAGGGGGTTTGTGACGGCGGATGTTACGACGTTGGTTGTGCAGGGGTTGGGTGAGTCTTTTATTTTCTTTCTATCTCTTTTTTTTGAGGCAAGATGTGGGTGTGCGAAGGGGGAATTGGAGGAACAGATGCTAATGGAGAGGTGAACAGGTGCTAGTATCATGGGTACGATGCAACTTTCGCTCGCTATAGCGGGGGAAAAGATTGTTATTGCGGGGCTTGCGCTGCAAGTTGCTACTTTTATGGTTTTTCTCGTTGCAGCGGGGGATTTTCACCTAAGGATGAAGAGGCGTGTTGCTGGTGCTTCTGGACCTGTGATCGATACGCCATGGGAGAGGATGCTGTATATTCTTTACAGTGTCAGTGCACTCATTCTCTTGCGCTGTGTGTTCAGGCTGATCGAATATTCGATGGGGAACGCGGCATATCTCATTGCGCATGAGTGGACGCTGTATTGTTTTGATGCGGTACCGATGTTTCTGGTAGTTGTGTTATTGCTATTGTTTGAGCCTCCACGGTATGTAGCACAGGCTGAGAAGGTGCAAGCACAGATCGATTGCGAGGCTAGAGAGGTAAAGTAAACATGGGTTCTTTTTCGCACTTTGGTTGTTTCTAGCCGTATCATCGCTAGTATTTTGCTTGTATTTATTTATAGATCAAATAAGGTTGCACGCGAGAAAAAAGTCGAATTCAAAATCGAAACAGTAGTCTCTCAAATGGGATTAGACTTCGGCCACTATCATCACATTGGTTGTGCTCTGTAAAAAGTGGCCTAATCACACCCAATCTCGCGTTTTAGATGACGTAGAAGACTACAAGGATGGATCATAGCGGCTGGGCGCCTTACACATCACATAGCTCCAACCAGCCTCATATAGAAACATTAACTCTACAAAGCAATACTAACGTAAATCCAATGGTGCGTCGGAGTCCCGGCTTTGTGAGCAAACAGCCACATTCCAAATCAAGAGGCGGATGCTTAACGTGTAAAAGGAAGAAAGTCAAGGTTCGATCAACGGTTCTCGTTGGAGACTGCGAATAACCCAATGTAGTGCGATGAGGCGCGGCCAAAATGTCGTTACTGCAGCCAGAGAAAGTTCGATTGTGAATATGTTCAGAAGTCTTCATCGGCAACACCGGAATCATTATCCAGTCACGAGACTTCACCACAACCCCTGAGTAACGAGGTTGATTTCTGCATCTCTTCCTTTCAATCTCTCGTTCCTCCATCCAATACATCAATAGGTATATTTACCTCACTCGATCACTATTTACTGCAATACTATGCAACCCACGTCTGGCAGCGCTTCGTAATGTGGGATGACCCGGTGGTCAAGAATGTACACAAAGAAGTTGTTCCAAAAATGGGCATTTCGCATACCTTTCTACTCTATTCACTTCTAAGCATCGCAGCCACACAAAGCAATATCCAAACTCCAAGTAAACAAGTAGAAAAGCAAGCCCTGATATACAGACAAAAAACCTTCGAGTCCTACAAAACCGCACTTCAACACATCACTCTGGAGAATTACGAAGCTGTGCTCGCAACAGGAACGTTTTTGCTTTCCCTAGTACTACCATTGCCCTCCTACACGGACGACGAATACCTAGACTGGATATTCTCGCTATTGAAACTCAGCGAGGGCCTGCGCGTTCTAGCCTCTCTCCGCTGGGACCATGGTATAGAGAAGCTGTCTGTATATCCACTTGTACGACGAGAGTCGCGTATACTGCCTCCACCACCTATCATCAACCCAGCTACCTGTGTATCCACCGGTCCCTTGGGCGCCACACCCACATCTCCTAATCCACCACCAACATACACATCCTCTCACCTTGCGGATCAGCATGGTCTCTTCCTGCCACCCCTTCTCACAGCACTCTTTGAAAGCACCGTGTCTTTACAAGATGAGCCCAGGCCATATATCGCTACGCTTCTACCGGCTTTTCACGCTCTATCCCCGATTTTTCTCTCACTGTATTATCACCGCCTTACCGAAGACTTTGGCATCCGCATCCCTGTCTTCCCATCCTTCCTCATGCCGGAATTTCTTCATCTCGTACGGCAACGCGAACCCCGCGCTCTGGTACTTATAGCGTGGTGGTTTGCGCTTGCGGATTTGGTGCCACAGGGATGGTGGGTTGGTGAGACGGTAAGGAGGGTTGTTACAGCTGTTGGGCGTGAGGTTGAACGTGGAGATGATGAGGTGGCTAAGGTGGCAGTTCGTGGTGCGGAGAGAATTGTGCAAGTGTTTGAATCTGAGGGTCGCGAAGAGGCAGCAAAGAGTGTATTTGAGGGGTGGAGAGGGGTGAGGTGGGAGGTGGGACCAATGGATTTGGCGGCGTGGGAGACCGCGCAGTTGGTGCACCTGGAGAGTCAGTTTCATGATATAACAGTATAGGAGATAGTAGAGAAGCATGAAAACATGCGGAGTTCACTTGAGTAGTTGAGCAGAGTTTACATCCATATTAGATTACTGGTACTAATCAATGTATTGGTAGAACATAATCGCCTTCGTCATGTTTAGGCCGGGTTGAATTCACATTTCTAGAATTTAAATCACATCAGCTAAGGTTCCTCATCTGATACGCCATCAGAACTTACATAATTGCCATCGCAATTTTCACCTTGGAGTATGACTTGATGATAGCATGAGCATGGCCCAGTAGACCTCACAAGACAGGGAGCATTAGCTTAACATTTCATCACTGATGTATTTATGAATGCTGGAAATAAATGTCCGAGCTTCACAAGCAGGTCGAGGCGAAGGAAATGCATGTCGGGAGTAAATTGCGAGTAGTGAAGCTTCAGAAGTAGCAATGGGTGGACAGCGTTGAAAGATGAAGGTTAGGGAATGGCTTGAAGATTCGAAATGTGATACAGTACGCGTGAGTTTAGCATGGAAAAATCAAGTATCTATAGTAAAGTATTGGAGGTGTCTAGGGAGTTGTGGTACGTCTGTCACTAAATTAAAATGTTCAGTTTCATATGAGAAGCCTGATGTAGAATAGAACAAAAGCAGCATCTTCCATCACTGTACTGTTTCTTTAAACCTCATCCGTAATGATTTTGCCTCTAGTTCATAGCTCGTTTGTACCAGTCGATTCGAAGAGATAACATATATCGGCCAAATAAAGATCTCGTTGAATACGATATCAATCTACTTCGGGTACCAAGCCAGAAGGAGTTAGGGAGCGGCTACAGTCCAAGAACGAGATTATTGTGAATACATTCAGAATATGACTAAATTTCTTCAGTGGCCCATTGCGACAAAATCTAATGGTTTTCTCGCTGGGCTGATATAGGCTATGCTCGATCGTCACTGCATGTTCGAGATATCTGATCGTTCCGATCTAGATCTGAAGACCTCGACTGTGCTGTGGATCGAATGATATCGTCAAGATTTCATGGATCTGGGAAAAAGCCCAATATCAGATGGAGGGGTGGTCATATTCTTTGTAGATTTGCTGTCGGCCTATGTAATAATTTGTGGATAGAGATGTGTTGGTCAGGTGACTCGTGTTTTCTAACCAGTACCATGGCGTTGGTGAACTTAGACAGAGTGAATGAACAAATCTGGTGTTGCGAAGCTGTTCATACCTTTACGTTGGAATGTTGGTGGTGACCTCATGAGAAGTCAGAAGTGAGAAGGGATAACTCGTTTGCCCCAGTCGGCTCAATTCTTAGATTTCTGTCGGCCGGATTATTCACGATACACATAATGATTCTGAGATAGTTCTTCCGTCTTCTGCTGCGTTACGTCAGCATTTATTTCATCTCTTGAGATTTTGAAGTCATGAGATTGTACGAGGCGTACTACTCGTTCATGATTTGATCTGGACTATGTAATGCCAGCTTGAGATCTGGAATAGAATCTTACAACAAGAACGTAACGACAACCCTCTAATTACTTTAGTACCCCTCCATGAGCGTGGAAAGACAACGAAAAGTCCACTAATTAATAAAAAGCTCCATCTAGTCCGCGATCTGACGCATTTTCTCAATGTGGCAACTTACATTTAACAAAATGCAGCCACGCATCCTCGCACCATTCTCCCACCACTACACCAAGAAGCATCCTACCCAGGATACCCTCTCTTGGTCTCAATACACATCACAGATATAGAGAGAAAAAAAAAATAGACAACACGTAACAAAAAAAGCACGCACACTATACATCATCGCAACCACTACCTTTCAAACACCCATATCCAACCACACATCACAAACTACCACGTCAACCCACAAGCCCGAAAAACCCCTCAGAAATAAAAATGCTAGCACAAGCAGCCGAGAAAAAAGCTAATCCAGAACACACCATTTAGATTACATAAACATACTCACCGATGTGACTAGTACCTGAAAATTCAACCCAAACAGAGGTATACCCTAACCCCTCGAACACGTGTCCCTGAAAACAAACAAAAAAAGCACAATTCTGAAACGAACTGGATTGCGCGATCGAAGAGATGGATATAAAATAATAGCATATATCAGTACCAGAGAGTGCGAGATCAAAGAAAGAAACAAATCTAAAAGAAAAAGAATAAGAAAAAAAAAATTAAGGATGGGAAGTATGACAGCAGCAATTATGCACACACTTGGAAAAGAGTAAGAAGGCAGAGAGAGAGAGAGAGAGAGAGAGAGAACAGGAAGTGAGTTTTTAATAGTATTTAGATATATTGAAAAAGCAACCGGAATATACCAATTGACATGGCAAATCAGTATGACAGTAACTAGCTAAGTAAGCCCCCAAGTTTCCGCATTTCGAGAGAAAAAACGCGAAACAAACGCCAGACTCCTCGTCCATGTTTCCACCACCCCCCGGAGTTTTCTTCTTCTTTTTTTGGTGTGTTCAACAAAGTGACTATTCGAAAACATTCACGAATCGCCCCCAAAAAAAGAGACAACTTCTTCTTCTACTAGCCTCTCTTACACCCACATCTTCGTACATTTACTTCCTCACGGTCTTGCTAGCCTTCGCCACAACCTTAACAAGCTCAGCATACGCCTCAGCAAACTCATCATCACCCTCTCCTGCCTTCTTGCCAAGCTTATCCTTGCCAATCATGACAACGCTGGTAGGTCGCTTTGTAGCGCTAGCCTCGCCGAGCTGTGCGCGGCTCTTGATGTAGATGTAGGGCACGTTGTGGTCTTCGCAGAGGACAGGGATGTGCGCAATGACGTCCATGGGCGAGATGTCGGCGGCGATGACGACAATGGCGGTGGGGTCGCTAAGCGTAGAAGCAGCGCCTGCGGCGGCGGATTTGCGCAGCGCCTTGACGACTTCTTTGACACCGCGGCGGAGCGTCTTGGACTTGGCGGCTATTTGAAAAAAAAGGTTAGTCGAAATGTGTGGATTGTGTGAGCGCGTTTTTTATTGGGAATGGTGACGTACACTTCTTGACGGTCTTGAGAATCTTCTTGACTTCCTTGTCGTTGTCGGCGAGTGGGAATGCAAAGGGAACGAGGGCGCCGCGAGGCTCGTCGTCGCCGGATGCGCCGTCTACGACATTGACCATGGAGACCTCAGGTTCCTTCTCGAGTTCTGCCTCTAGCGCGTCGGTCATTTCGACATCGCCCTTGATCTTCTTCTCCTTCTTGTCCTTCTTGCTCTTGGTTACGCCATCCTTCTCGGCGCGCTTTTCCTTCTTGTCCTTCTTGTCCTTCTTCAGCTTCTTCTCCTCGATATCTTTCGACATTGTGACTGTATGCGACTGTGTTTTGAGGGCTAGAACGCCAAAGTAGAGGGATATATGAATATGGTGGACAATGCGTGGAACTGCAAGCAGACGGGCTGGTGTAGCTGGGCCTCGAAATTTTTGGAAAAGTTCAATTGGAGCTCTTCGCGCTAGTTATGCATGGTGGTCCGTGGGTAGCCATTATCGATTAGCGGCTTCACTGAACGTCAGATTGTGGTCGGCAACACTGAGATCCAATGGGCTTCACATACTGCCTGCGTTTAATCCCGACATACTCATGCAGAAATGTGTTCATACAATAATATTTGAAATCGTAATCTACCCACACTTCGGCATGGTCAATCTACTACTTCCACCCTGCCCTCCGCCGCCACGTAAAGGCGCCTCATGAAATACTATGGTATATGCACATCGAACCCCAAAAGCTCCATGACGAATAGAAAAGACTGCAAAAAATGACAGCAAACAAACGGTATTAGCAGAAATGCAGCAGAGGCAATACAGGCAGCAGGACCGAAGCAGAGCGATGACGCGCCTGGGGCCAGCCTCCATTAGTCCAGAAATGCCGATGGGTATGAGCGAGGGAAAGATATTAAAAGGACGCCAAACAAATAGAGCGCATGCTCAAGTGTGTAGCAATCTGGACGACTGCCCCTGTGCGCCGTATTACCCCAATCTTGAGAAAATGAAAAGAGATAAGAAATAGAGTACTAATGCTCAACACGCCCAAACTCCATGACATGCTCCCAGATGCAAGGAGGTGACTGTAGCAAGACAAACAAAGAATCCCAGTGACAGATAAACAGAGAAATAGACAAAAAATCAAAAACAGATCGTGAGTAGAGTGCTAGAGGTCAATCGCATGGCCCTAGTAGGCCATTTGCATCTCGAGTACTTGGACACCGCCAGCCGCCATGGACGGTGTAGCGGATCCAGAGCGAGAAGACATGGCGTCCTCATAGCCGACAAGGGCTTGTGAGTGGAGCTTGAAGGCCTCGCCCATAAGCTTGGTGATGCTACGCAGAGTTAGTGACAAGTTTCGCAGAGTAATCAAGAGATCAACATACCCCCAAACAACAACTTCGTCAATCATACTACCCCAAAGTCGAGCGACAGTAGAGCTTAGTTTGGCTCCGTAGACATCGACCGAGTCATCGTCGAACAGGTTACGCAGCTTGTTGTACATGGCTAGCTCTTCTTCGGTGGCTGGTTCCTCGTCGTGTTCCAAACGGTAGAGCCACAAGGTCAAAATTACCATCAGGTCCATACCAGTAAGAGGATGCTCGATGCTCCAATTGGTGGCTGAAGTACGTGCAACCCAGCGGATTCCTTGCACGGCAGCGACTTCGATGCAGTCAAAGCACTCCTGGATTACCTTGATCATCTCTGGTGAGCGCTGAACCTTGTCACGAGCGTTGGTCATGGCAGCAGCGACTTCATACGAGTCGTGATAACGGAGAGCCTCCTGGATAGACTTGAGATCAACGACTAGTCGAGCGCGCGTGTTCCTATATAGCGCCATGGCATTGAAGATTAGAGGGTGGCCCTTGTGGGGGGCGCTCAGCTGAACGACAACAGTCTCAGGTTCGCACAGCTCAAGCGACTTTTCCCATGTCTCAAGAGCCAGCCGGAGCTTGTACTCGGTAACCACGTCCTGGAGAGCTTCAGGGCTGCGCTTGTGATACCACACCTCGAGGAACAGAGCATTGATCATGACACGCGTGGCGAAGGCACTATAGCGTGCAGTCTCGCCCTGGAAGAGATTGTCATGCGCCTGACGGAACGTGATAATCTTGGACGAGCTCAGGCTTTCACGCCAGGCATCGTCATCTGAGACTTCCATAGTCCAGAGGGATTCTGAGGAGGGAAGTTCCAGCGTGTCAAATTCATTGAAACCCATAGCAGGTGTGTGGTTATAGGTAAGAGTGAGCAGACCAAAGAAGATGTAGACTGCGTAGTATGTTCGGCGGCACTGCTCGTCAACGACCCATTCCTCGTGGTTTGGCTGGGCACCATCACGCGCATCTGACCGAAGCTTGAGCTCGTATCGGTTTCCGGCAACCATGTTGGCCAAAAGACTCTTAATCGAACAGGCCCACTCGAGACCCTTTGGGTCACCGCTCCAGCTGGAAAAGATCATGTTGAGCAGTGTGCTCTGCATGGTCCACAGGGGGCATTTGCGCGAGCTAAAGTTCTCCTTGTTCTGCAGAAACTGGTTTACGAGAACCTTTGATCCGATGTGCAGCATATATGCCTGGTCCTGGTCGAATATGTACAGGGCACCTATCGACAGGACAGCAAGGAGCAGCGGGGCCGACACCTCTGTAGGGTTGAATGTGGCGGGATGCAGAAAGGGGAGATGGTGGTGGAACAGATCAAAGTAAGTCTTGAGCAGGCGGTTGAGGGTGTTGAGGCTGGGAAGGTGGAATGTCTCGAGAAGCGCGTTTTCACTGTCATACTGCTTGATATTCTCGTAGATCCTGGCGCACTGCTCTTCCGAGTCCAATTGAGGGGCTCGGGTCATCATCAAGGCTTGGTTAGGGCCGGGCGACTTGCGGTAGTCGACTGGCGAAACGGGTCCCATCATCGAGGGATAGGGCGACAGAGCACCGGGGGTTCCGAGGCCGTTGCCCCCGTTCATGGCGGAGAAGGTGGGCGCAAGGCTGTCGTTTCCCGACATGGTGCGCTCCATCAGAGGGGGCAGTTGGTGAGGGTGGGAGCCGAGGGCGGCAGCCGAGGTAAAGGCCGAGTGGGTGTTGGGCGACGACTTGGGCTCAGACTGGGGGACCATTGAGTCTCTCCAGGGCATCTGGGGCAGCATGTTCTGGCCAGGGGCGGTGTAGGGGATGACGGGCTCCATCATGGGGGGCCCGGTGGGGGAGATGACGGGCTCGTTGTGCTCGGGAATCATCTCAGGCTCCTGGCTGGCCATGGCCTTGTGGTGGAAGTCGGTCATGAGCATGGCGGCAGCATTGAGGTCGTCATCGTCGTGCATGGCCTCGGAGTCGTGCTGGATGCGCTCGAGGGTGGTGGCATTGTCGACGGGGGCGGGCTTCGAGGGCCCGGCATCGGCGGCCTTTGTGGTGCTGCGGCGCTTCTGCTCGCTGGGCAGCGGGGCGCCGCCGTCTTTTGCATGGACAGTGCGGTCGTGGCGGAGGAGGAGGTCGCGGCGCACAAAGGTGCTGCGGCACTTGAGGCACTTGAAGGGGCGTTCCTTTGTGTCTGCGGTGAGGGGCAGTTAGCAACACAGTGTCAATCTTCCCCGCAGCGCGACCACGGCGCGAAGGTGTCCCGCCGCAGTAAACAGCTACCCCGCTCCAGCCAGGCAGAGCTCCCATGGCGACGCTGGGCAAGGGGAGGGCACTTACGGGATCGCTCATGACGGCTGCGATGTTCGCTGCGGCTGAAGGCGCGGTTGCAGAACTGGCACTTGTACTTCTTCTCCGGCGCGCCCGTCTTGCGGCCGGCGGGCGACGAGTTGGACGCCATCACGGCAATGCAGAGATGCAGCGGGCAACTGCAGCAGCTGGAGGCCGATGCGAGGGGATGATGGAACGGCCGGCGCGCGCGAGCGTTAAAGTGTGTTGATGGGCGAGGTGCAGTGGCTGTGCCCGTCGTTCATCCCGCGCGTTTTGTATACACAACAGAAAATGCGAGCACAGGACAGGAGTGGCCGGCGGCAGAGCGCGATATACAGACGTCAGCGCCCCAGGGCTGCGTGCGCAATGATGAAGGCCGCGGGCTGCGTGAGGGTTGAGATGGATGCGAGCGGCGCGAGGGCGGAATAAGGAGACCAAGAGGGGCAGCAGCCAAAATCACAAGATGGGGGGGGGGAGAGAGGCACAACGCACAGTCCGCCAAATAGCAGGCTCACCAGCCCAGCCATCCCCTGTGATTTCCTCGCGGGACCGAATAATTACGTCCAGCATGACAGCGCTAGCGAATCCAACGCCAATTGTTGATGAAGTAGGTGTACAGCGGTCGCATCCCACGTTATATTTGCTTGTATCTATCGCTGCCCATTGACAGTGTGTCGTGCAGGGTTGCCCGCCCGTGGTTTGCTGCGTGCCCACGCCTTCTTGCCATGAGCATGGCTGCTTGGAGCGAGCCTGTCTCCCACTGTTGTGCCACTCTCCCTCTCTCCATCACGCACACTCCCCTCCCTCCCCCTCGCACCCCTCTCGCGTTCTGCCGCCCTGCCGCGCCCTACAGCCCCTCCCTCCCCCAAGCCAGGTCCTTGTAGCCATACCGCCCATCTGCAGTTGCGCCTGCACACCGGGTACTCCCTTAGTTGACGGGCTGGACCCAATTGCAACATGGCAATCGCGTGGCCAATGATTTTGATCGCACGAGGCTCTTGCCGAGCGTGCTTTCGCCGTACCACGCGCTGGCAGCGGAGTCGCCCTCTGTATCCACCACTTGTGGCTCGACATCTCAAAGAGGCGGTAAGAATGACCAGACGACTTTTGCCTCTTGAGTGAGTAGTCTGCTGGGGCGCCATTCCTCAGATGCAGGCCGAGCGCATGGAGCCTCACCGCCTCACTCTGCGTGCCTGTGTGCCTGCGCCATTCATGTTGGCACGAACCCCAACCCTACATACAACCCTACACTACATACATACATACATACATACACATGCACACCACCCAGGCGGGTGTTGCCCCTCGCTGGCCGCAATCGCTGGCCCATGATGACCTCACCCGGCAAAAAATAATAATAATAATAGTAAAAATAAAAAAAGGGGTGGCTGCAGCCCCTCGCTCACGGAGCCAACAAGATGACGCCAGGAGCACCCTTCAAACTCGCACTACGAAATGCTGCTGTGTGGCTGCGAGTAATTTGGAGACGATCGTCGGCTGCCCTCACTCGTTCCTGGAACTCTATCCATACCTCCGGGCCATGATCCCGTTCCCCGGACCCACAATCCTCCTGTTAGCCCGGTCCACACATGCACCAGACGGCAGCAGCTCGTTGCTGTCGACCGCACTCAAAACAAGCCATCGCGCGACGATGGAATGCTTTTTTACGCCTGTCCCTCGCCATCACAATGCCAACAGGCCCATAGCAACCTTGCCCTTTGACCTGCGCCAGCCCCCCACCACCACAACCACCGTCACTGTCCACCACAAAAATGCAAACACCCATCTACCTGCCTTCCCGGTAAGCAGCAGAGCACCTAGAAGAGCCCACTAACATGCCCCGCTTGCATCGGGGATGCGCGTATGTCCTGGAGCACATAGCGTCGGTCGCGGTCTGGTAAACGGCCTTGTTCCCGCGCCAGCCCATTTTGCCTTCACCGTCAGTTCGTTGGACTGCGCCCTCGCGCCACATGCCTCGTGCTATCTCTCTCACAACCCCTCAGTGTCAGCGAGGGGCATGCATGGCTGCTGGGCAAAAAAGCCCCCCCTCCCTCGCCCCTCGCCCCTCCTCGCGCTAGAACGCTTCACGTAATGCTTTAGAAGCGCAACGCGGCTTCGTGGTCGAGGTTTCATGTGGCAGGTCATGGTCTGTTCGCGCAACACGGACGCCATAGAGCCGCTACCGATCCGCCTGCGCCGTGAGATAATTTCAACAAGGTCAAGGCAAACCGACTAGAATTACTTAGTGTCAGGGACCATGGCCGGCTCGGGGCATTGCCCGTGTCCATGTGCTCGCCATTGTCTGAAGACGCAAGCTGAAATGCTCGGTGGCTGCTGCCCTTTTTCCCTTTTACCGTTTGGTGACGAACAAATATGGTCATGGCCTCTGGACACCGTCCGGAGACACCTCCACGTCCAGCGCCGCTCCCGTTGCCATGTGCTGCTTACTCGTACTTACTACAACCAAGCTTCCCTTTGCCCTCGCTATATCCCGTCATATCCCAACAATCTCCCTGCCACCCCGGGAGTGACAGCAGCATCATGGTCAATTGGGCGGGTGGCCGGCCCACACACCACTCCAGCCCAGTGTCGCAGAACCCAGAAGTCGAGGCTTCCGCTTCCACGCGACACATTAAGCAAATTCGAGAATGGTATCGGCCGCTAATTCCTCCATGATCACTCAAAGCTTCCATGGCGTCTTCGACGATGAGATGCGCGTGTCAGTCACCGCTCTCGCGTCCATGGGGCTGGCGGCTCTTGCTTGACTTTGCAGCTTCCAGTGTTCCACATGCTCTCTACCTTTACCATCAGCCTCGCCAGACTAGGTTGCACAACTCGTTGAGCGGCTCTTGGCCACTTGCGCAGCTGCAAGTATCGTTCGGCGCAAGCAGAGTGTCAGGACGCCAAGGGTCAGAAGTCGGACGACTGGACGGTCGCACAAGACCGGTAGGGTGGTATCATGCTCAATTGCTCCGGTATCCGCCCGCAAAAGGCGACAGGTCCCTGCCGTCTTTGGGACAACGTTCCATAGCGCATAGAAGGAGAATTAGCCAACGAGTCAGCCAGTGTTCTAGATGAATTGACGAGTGTATGGAACGCCTGAGGTCCTCCCCGCTCAGTCGCCAGGCTTTCCACTCGGCGCGCCTGCATACTTACATACTGACATACATGCATACCTACTATGGATGATGTACGTCCTACATTTCACATACCGCATCTAGCATCCGTACTGGAGCCGTGGGTGGGGGTTTCGCACGGTTCATGACGTTGTCGGACCATTATTGGCCAGGCGTAGAGAGACTACTCTGATGCGTATGGTGTACATAGTATGTGTGTACTTACATAGACATGCTTGAGGCCGGCGTGTTTAAACGGCCATCTGACAGACAACAAATCTTACGCGACGTGTTGGACCGGCGGCTTTTGGACAGACAATGGACATGCAGCCGGCTCCGGATGACCAGCAGCATAACCATCCATCTGGACAGACAGGTTGTGCGTATATGCACAACATGGGCTGCAGGCGGGCTTCGCATGTAGATACGCATGAATATTACAAGCTGTAGACAAGCAAAGCGGGCTCCGCGAGGGCTTGGATTGAGGGATGGGCCCGGGGCTTGACACATTGTTAGCTTCTTTTATCCAGAAACCCAGCTCTTCACGTGACTTGTGGCAGCAGTGTCCCCACATTCGGGGGGCCTCCACCGCTCACAACGCCTGCCCAGCGACCCGCCCTGGTGTTGCAGTTTCTTTCGCTCCTGAGCTCTCTTCCTCTCGACGATAATCATACACAAGTGCCCGCTGCGAGACTCTATTCGCTGTGCAGTTCAGCGAGGCGCGAATGCAAGGCTCCTCATTCGCATGCCGGTCCCGCCCCTAGCCCAATTGCATGCCCTCACCCACCCCCCGGCCATAACACGCGGGCTATCTGACCCTCGAAATCGACCGCGCTGTAAGAACGAGCGGCCCACCTTGCGAACTCTTCTGCTCTTGTCCTGGGTCGCAGTAGAGGGGCATCTTGCACCCGAGTGTGCAGAAGTCGTTGTTGCTCTCCTATCCCGTTCCCCCTCGAGCTGGTCGCGCCTTCCAACATGAACGGCTTCAGCGGCACGACCGACGCTGGCGGCATGTACGTCAAGGCCCTATACGACTACCAGGCCGACGACCGCACCAGCTTAAGCTTCCGGACCGGCGACATAATACAAGTCATCACCCAGCTGGAGAGTGGATGGTGGGACGGAGTCATCCATGGTGTCCGTGGCTGGTTTCCAAGCAACTACTGCGCCGTCGTGCAGCGGCCTAGCGAAGACATCGAGGAAGACCGAGACGGTGCCGACGCCGACGACGATACTCGTTCAGCCAGTGGCGCAGAAGGCGACTATTCCGACGATGGCTCCCTGAGCGGCGGCAACGACACCATCCTGCCCATTGAGCGCAACACCGCATCCACCAACAACAAGGAGGAGGAGGCTGCCTTTTGGATCCCCCAAGCTACCCCAGATGGAAGGCTTTTTTACTTCAACACCCTGACCGGCGTAAGCACCATGGAGCTACCGCTCGAGTCACCCGCCACAAATGAGAGTGGCCCGCGCAACCGCACAGATGTCTTCATTCCAGAAATGTCGCGACCGCCTGCTGAGATACTGGCTTCGGGCTCTGGCTACAACATGGAAGACACAGACGACGAAACATCCGCATCCGACTTTGAAGGTCCAGGAACAAAGGGTTCCTACTCCTCTCGTGTAAGTATCGAACCGCTCACCCTCCCTCCCACTTATGTGAGAGCCCCTCTGACTTTGCACTACAGCACAGACAACGCTTGTCCGGTGGACTCTCATCAGCCACCTCCATGGAGTCAATGAATGGGGGTTACCATGGCAGGGCCTACGACCAAAGTAGCATGAGCTTTGCCGCCTCTGCTGCAATGCCTCCTGCTGGTACCACGGCCACGTCCTTTGCAAACAGCCCTGGCCTAGGTGGACCCAACAGTACTCTCCCACAATCACGAAAGTTTTACGACGATGTCAGCCCAGTCCCTCTTACCTGGAACAGGATGGTCGAAGATATGCGACGCGCGATTGAACGATACAAACAGGCCATCAACAACAGCGATAGGTCCGAGTTTGTAAAGCGTGCTGAAGACATTTCAGATCACCTCCGGCTGTTACTTGCAGCTGGCTCGGGAACGACGGATAACCACTCTGGCAACCCTTCCATCATATCGACCAACAAGGCCCTATATCCTCACTTCAGAGAGACCATGTCGCGCTTTTCAAAGCTAGTCCTTTCTTCGCACATTGCCGCATCCGACTTTCCTCCCCCAGACTCTTACTCAAAGTGTCTGAAAGAAGCAGAGGGCGTGATGAATGGTGTCTTTGGATTCGTGGAAGTAGCTCGTCAGCAGCGGGGTGAAGAGATACCCCGCCTTGTGCCTGGATTCGTGGTCGGCAGCACCATTGGCGGTAGCTGGCAGAACAATGGCGCAGACTCCAGGGATGTCAATACCTCGATGTACTCTGACGCAGAAGACCACGAGCCGTCTTCTGTCGAGCCGACTCTCAAGCTAGACTCTCGTGTCCTGGAAAGGTTGCACGATGTAAAGAGATTGATTGGTTCAAGCATTCGTCGCTTGGACGACCACTTGGTCGTACGGGATACCGTCATCTCACACCAAAAACATCAGGAGATTGGCGACCACGTATGCAACGCGGCAAGCAAGGTGCTTGAAGCATGCCGACCCTGGATCTCAACCATTGAACAAATCAACCTCGCATCTTTGGACTTGGACTCTCAAGGATCGCAGCTCAGCGAATTCAGCATACAGAAACAAAAGACTTATGATATAGTCTCCGAACTTGTGATAGCATGTCAAGGAGTAGCGGCGCCTTTGGGAGACGAATGGGCCGAACTACGGGGAGACTCTCTAGAGGACCGAATCAACGCTGTGCGAGCCGTCGCCCGTGAACTCGAGACAACTTGTGCCCAGGAGTATGCCCTGCTACAGAACCTGTCAGAAAACATTCCCTTGGATGATATCATAAGCCGTTCAGATCCTCGGAGAAACACCGACAGCGAACTACCTAGTCACGCTCGCATTCCATCTGGACCTGAGAGGCCATTGCTTGGTAACATGCCCAAGGCTGACACATACAGCCCAGGATCGTCCCTTGGAAATGACGATACGAAAGTTGAGCCGATCCGCTCTGCCAACAGCAACAAGAAGCTCAAGGATTTCTTTGGTGAAGTGCCAGTCATTCCACAGCAAGCAGTTGAAGAAACACCAGAATTCTTGAAGCTCGACCACGAGGGCGAGATTTCCTACGATCACAAAACTACACCGCCTCAGCTCAAGGGTGGCACTTTGGCAGGACTTGTTGAGCAGCTGACCCGTCACGACCGTTTGGACCCCGCCTTCAACAACACATTCCTGCTTACCTACCGATCCTTTACCACCGCTTCCGAGCTTTTTGAGATGTTGGTCAAACGATGGAGTATTCAACCACCCCATGGTCTAGCAAAAGAAGATTACCAGCATTGGGTAGACAAGAAGCAGAAGCCAATCAGGTTCCGTGTTGTAAACATTCTCAAGAGTTGGTTTGATAACTACTGGATGGAGGGTAACGACGAAGAGGCACGGATCCTGATTCAGCGGGTATACAACTTTGCCAAAGACCATGTTGCAACTACCAGTACCCCTGGAGCAGCACCATTGATGACTTCAGTCGAGCAAAGATCGCGTGGACCAGACATGCCAACCAAACGGTTGGTCCTTACCTTGAGTGCCCAAACACCACAGCCCATCCTACCCAAGCACATGAAGAAACTAAAATTCCTCGACATCGATGCAACCGAGTTCGCTCGTCAACTCACAATCATTGAATCTAAGCTTTACGGCAAGATCCGCCCTACAGAATGCTTGAACAAGACTTGGCAAAAGAAGCTTGCACCTGGCGAGCCCGATCCAGCATCGAACGTCAAAGCGCTTATTCTTCATTCTAACCAATTGACAAACTGGGTCGCACAGATGATCCTTACCCAACAAGATGTCAAGCGCAGAGTGATTGTTATTAAGCATTTTGTCAACGTAGCAGACGTGAGTCAACCTGGTATACCTCTCTGCACTGCATGTGGCTAATGGAATACAGAAATGCCGACAATTGAACAACTTTTCTACTCTAACTTCCATCATTTCAGCTCTAGGTACTGCGCCGATCCATCGTCTGAACAGAACTTGGAGTGCTGTCAACCAGCGCTCCATGGCAACGTTGGAAAGCATGCGTAAACTCATGGGTAGCACCAAAAACTTTGCGGAATACAGAGACACTTTGCACAGGGCGAATCCACCTTGTATACCCTTCTTTGGTACGCGATGACCTCTCAAAAAAAACCACGATAGATACTAACATATACTCAAGGTGTATATCTCACCGACTTGACATTCATCGAAGATGGTATTCCCTCGCTGATCAAGCGCACAAATCTCATCAACTTTGCCAAGCGTGCGAAGACGGCCGAAGTCATTCGCGATATCCAGCAGTACCAGAATGTGCCCTATCCACTGCAGCCAGTGCCTGAATTGCAAGAATATATCCTCAGCAACATGCAATCTGCAGGCGATGTGCATGAGATGTACGAGATGAGTCTGAGCGTCGAACCAAGAGAACGCGAGGACGAAAAGATTGCAAGGTACGCAAAACCATCTTTGTGAAGAGAGAAAGATAGAAGATGGCGCTAACAATGGTGTTCCTAGACTGCTCTCTGAGAGTGGATTCTTGTGATGAAAGAAAAGACTGAAAAAGAAAAAAAACAAAGAATGTGTCCACGACGATGATACCCCCCCCCCCCACACTTTCCAAAACGAGGAAGAAACTCGCATTGGGAAAGTCTTGTTCGGATCTATGCGACTTTTGGCGGCGTTTATCTAGGTGTACATTTGACTCTTACTTTGGTCTTCTTTTTTTTTACCCTTTTTGCCTTATTTCTTCCTTGTTCCTCTTCTTTTGGCTACGTAAACCCTTTTATTTCTACCCTTTAACGAAGAAACGAAAAGAGTTTTGGATGCGATTTGGATTATTGTCTTTTTGATACTTTGGATTTCAATCAGCCTATAGGGTCTTTTTTATCCGTTTACTTCTCTGCTCATTTTTTTTTGGTTTGTTTTGGAGTTGTCATGTGCCTTTGACTGTCTGGTGTGTTGTGGGAGAGTAGTGTATGTGTGTGAGTTCAATGCGACTTTCTGATCTGTCGCTTGTTATCACGCTCTATCCCTCTCTTCACTGTCATCAGCAGTCTTTTCTGGTGTTTTTTGTTTGTTTGATTCGTTGTGGGGGCGTCAACGGGTAAAGCTATGGTTTCCGTGGGCAATCTGACTTTAGTTGTTTGCTATATCATGATAGGCGCTTCTTTTTTTTCCACAAAAAAAGGAATTAATAAACGCGTTTCCTTTTTTTTAACTAATTATCCGACTTACTTGAGTATTGAGGACTATGTGGGTGTGAATTGGGGTTTGACATTCCATGCGCGTGTCGTATTGAAACAACAGGTCAACGTGCCACCACCACCACCTCTTCTTACTACTAACTATAATTTCTGCATAAATCCCTCCATACATACGGCGGATATGTGAAGGGGTTCATGACTCATCCCAAATAGCAAAATCACACGCATACTTTCACAAGGTGAAGGATTGGGCGAACCCTACCTACCTACCTATCTGCCTGCCTACTTACTTACATACTCACACCCAGACCCTACATTACCTAACCCGCACACACACACACACACACACACACACACACACACACACACACACACACATTCTACACGAGTCTTAAAAAAACCAAGCCATTCGTATTTCGACTCAAGAAGGCGCCAACCCCCGTATTCTCGAAAGAGGGTAAAAAAAGGGACCGACCGTTCGTATGCCGGGGCCGTGCTTGGCGGCGTATATGTGGATAAATTCGGGGGGATGGTAAGGTAGGGTGAGTAGTTTGTTTTCCTTGGTGTTTGGCTTGGGGTTGTGTGTGGATACGAGGGGAGGGGGTTGGGGGGCGGGAAGGACGGGAAGTTGTTTGTGTTTGTTTACTGTGTATGGTTTGTTGTGTTATGAGGGATTTGGGGGGAATGGCGGGGGAATGGGGGGTTTGTGCAAGTCACGGTATAGCATGGACCGGGGATGGGAAAAAAAAGGGACGTTGTTACTTTGGGTAAATGGACGTGGCAATCACTCAGGGACGGGCGGATGCAAATGGGCATGTGCTTGGCGGGGAGGAAACGGTGATGATCTTGCGGAAGAATCGGACTAGGAGCGGAGAAGACGATGTGTATGGGAAATAGGGCGAGTTAGGCATGGCATGGGGTTTGTTTTGTACTACACGAAGTGCTAGTGGAAAGGTCGCGTGCTATCGTGTCGTGTTTGTATCGATAGCATCTGTGGAGGATTCTTGGTGGTTAGCGGTAACTAAAGTTGTGCCGAGATTCACTGCATCCTTCGAGAGTCGATGCATCTGTTTCTCGTCTTGGCAAACAGGACAGAGAGTGAATTCGTGCACAAGAGAGTGGAGAAGTGTCTGTCAGACGCGGCAAAGCAAGGACGGCGAGGCTCCACGTCGAGGGATGTTTTCGTGATCTCGGGGGCAATTGAAATTAGGATTGGCCCTGCGTATTTGAGTGGCAGTCCATTTGCGGCCACGTGGAGTAGCCATGTCGGGTAAGGGCTCCACAGAGATTGGCGTTCGACTCCGCATGGTTGCAGAGTAGGTAAACTGATAGGCACGAGACGGTATTTCAGTCACCAGGGGATAAGGTTCTGTTAATCATTGGACGGTGCTAACTTAGTTCAAGCCAGAATGGTGACATTTGCTGCAGAGAATAAGGGCGCCACCAACGATTAAATGTCGGTCATTTCGAACTCTAATCGAGATGGGGTGTAGGCATGTGTGCCGGTAGCCGCCGTCCTTGGAGCTGCCTCACTTGCACAGTTGGTGCAAGCAGACGCTGATTGGTGCAGAGGGTGATCGCCTCACCTCAAACAGCCCGAGGAGAAATTACAAGGTGACCAGGTTTTGTGCAAGAACCACAAAAGCCGTTGGATAATAAAGAATACCCCAGCTTTTTTTCTTGACTTCTTCCAAGAGTCCAAGCTGCAGTCACATGGGAATGGGCAGGGGCGGTATGTGCGCGTGGTGCCGGGAACTATGACATAACAACGTCGTTGTTCAGGCCAATCGAGGTGCTGGGCGGGTTGAAATAGGATGCAACCCAGTGTGCAGGATACGAGGCTGGTGTTATTGCTGTTGCGGTGGCCGAGACTAAAAAGGGGGGTGAACTAGAAGGGTACGAGGAAACGGTGGTTCCGAGTGGCACACAGACGCTTACGTGCATGGCAAAAGCAGATGTGGTGTGTGTGAGTGGACATCTTTGTCGATTCTTTGTCTCTCCACACAGGAGGGGAGGGGAACAGGCAAGGGAAAAACGAGACAGGTAGGTGATGGTGGGATGGGACAAGGAAAAAAAAACGCGTGCCAGGGCCCCTGTTTGCTTTGCGCATGTTGCTTTGAGCCAGTGGCAGTGGGCTGTGGGCAATTTCCCGCAGAAGGAGTGGAGCGCAGAAATGACGGGCGTGTGGGTGGAAGTCGACAGGCCAAGGGAACGGCAAGGGCTTGGAGATGGGGTGGTGATTGGATCGCTTTGGGGTGAAGGATGGCGGCTGGGACAGCTAGAGACGGGAAGGATTCGAGTGGGTGCATGGCGCATGGCAGACAGAGGACGAGACAAGAGGCTAGGCCAGAGGCCATGTCGACCAAGCCATGGGAGCGGACGTATGGTAGGACGCAGCAGGGCATAGTACCGTAAGTAGTCTTGCTATCCTCGTGCTATAGTGCCAGTTAGCATGGAGTCGTGTGCAGAGTGACAGCAGCACGCGACGAGTTGATGCACCCAGCCCAGACCGCGTGGCCGATTGGAGGTGGCCATGGCCGGTTCCCCACTGCGCGTCTTGGGCCGAGTGTCTTGTTCATTTATCATCTCGGTCCCATTAACGGGCGATCCCTGGGAGCGACAGCAGCGGACGGTGCCCAGGCCGGCTGGAGTCGTGTTCTGCATTTTGTGCTTTCTGCTTTGGGCATGCACGCCCGGGGGCATGTCCAGCTCCCCTACGGCCAACCCAGCAGTTCATCATCATCGTCAGCCCCCCCTGCCGTCCTTCTTTGCTGCTCCGTCTTGTCTTGTCTTGTCCGCCCAGCCCTACACCTCTTCCCACTACCTCACGCTCTTTTTACTTTTGTTCCGCCCAACACCACCTTGCATACCCACCCACGCTCTTTACTTACTCCATCCTTCCTTTTTCTGCTTTGTTTAAGAGCCTTCTCCAACCTGCCGACTACCCGCCCTAATATAATTTCTCTGCCGCCGCCATGCTCCTACACAACTCGTGGGGCGCCTTGCCCGCCCTGCTAATCCTCGCTCTCTCTCGCTTCTGTAAGTCTGCCTCCCGCCTTCACGCCACCATGCCCTTTGGCGCACGCAAGCGCTAACCACGAGTTTCTGTGCAGCAAATGCCGCCTGCGAGTGCGGATACTCGGTCAACTCCACCAGCGACTCTTCCTATGCCGTCTTCACCGAGCTGCTTGAAAATGACTTTCTCCACACAAAGACCGACGACTTCTCCACGGTAGGATGGAGACCCCAGCAGTACAACATGACGGCCCAGATGGCCAGAGGCCCCTTTGGCAAGGCTATGGAAGTCGGCAATGTTCTCTCCAACCCTCTCAAGGACGACAAGGCATGGGCGGGAGATGCCGAGCACGGCGGAGATGCCGGACTCGAGCTGTGGGTTCGTGGCAATCACGCAGACGGCTTCGTGAGCGGTGCCGAGATTGTTAGCATACGCAACGACTCGCTACTCGGCAGTTTCCGTGTGGGCATGAAGTTGTCCAACTCGTCTGGAACTTGCGGCGCATTCTTCTTTGTACGCCGCCATGACGCGCCCACTCAAACCATGTCCCCTGGCTAACAGTCGCAGTACCACAACAACTCGCAAGAAATTGACATGGAATTCCTCTCGCATCAATTCAACGAATCCCAAGGCGCCGTAAACCTGGTTCTCCAAAGCCCCCAATCCGTCTCCAACGGTTTCGCTGCTCAGGGAACAAACGGCTTTGTAGTCAAGCAACTCCCATTCCGCCCAGACGAAAAGTTCCACGAGTACCGCTTTGACTGGACCCCTGGCAGCGTCGAGTTTTTTGTTGATGGTCAACTCCTCCACCGAATGACCGAAAACGTTCCCCAGGAAGGCGGCAGCATCTTCTTCAACCACTGGAGCAATGGCGACCCATCATGGTCGGCAGGACCACCCGACCGAGACACTGTTATGACAATCTCCTACCTCAAGAGCTACTTCAACTCAACTGATACCGAGCGATCGCAAAACGACTACAAGAAGCGCTGTCCTACATTCGACCCGGCCAAGGTCTGTGCCATTCCCAACCAAATGAGCGCACCGGACCCAAGTCAAGGCGCCGAAGCGGCCAAGACGTACTTCTTCTCGACAGACCCCAAGGGCGACATGACTCCTGGCCAGACAACGTACAAGAACGCGGCGACAAGCATATTCGGCGTTCCGCTATCATCAATCGTCATTCCATCAATCATTTCCATGCTCAGCTTAGCCATGGCATGGTAGTCGCCCGAGACCCGCTACAAACTTTGCAACACAAAAGTCCGCTTTTCTCGCTTTTCTTTCCATCCATCGCAAAGACAGTCATTTGTCCCGCGAGCTTGTCATGGACTCGGGACTCGTTTTATGAGTATACGATCACCTTCCCCCCCCCCCCAGACATTTACGGCGTTTTTGTCATAATTCCGGCTATTCCAGCTTGAGGCACATATATCTTTAACTCGGTCGCAACGACACGCAAATTCTGATTGCTCTATTTACATTACTCCTTCTCCAACATATTTACTGCTTGGCACGGCCTTAGATGTGCTTCTTTGCACGCTTTCTTTTCTTGTATATACCCTTGTTCTCCGCAATCAGGCTTTTGCAGTCAGCACCAAGCTTGGTCTGTTTTGTCTAGCACGGCCAAAACAGTTTGGATCATTACGCATGTCGTCCTGCTTGGAATGGTACCACATCGCTCCCGTTCTGAACCAGAAAGCATTCTGCTTGCCAGTCCCCACATACCGCCAGCGCTTCCGGTACATGATTTCGGCCTCGTATTGTGTTTAGCCTTGCTACTATTTTGTATTGGACTGGAATCCTCATCCCAATCGGCATTAGAAGATACCAGCTTAGTCACTTGCGCACAATCAAACATACCACCAATTACCATTGTCACTTCCATTCTTCGTGTCGCTTCAACGCCACTGCCAAAACCAATGTTTCTTGAACCAGTCTCTTTTATTTTTGCGTCTGCGGCACACCACTGCCTGGGCTTAGTCTCTTTGTTCTCGCGTGTTCCTTACATATACGAGAGAACTAGTTTCAGCCGTAGAGTCGGAAGCGTGCAAGCCACTTGGCCTGGGTAGACTGAGGCTCAAAAATACGGCAGCGAAGACTCTCCTTTGAGCCGTACGTACTGGGTAACAGATCAGCCCATCCGTTAGCTTTTACTACTTCCGGACCTAGGAATTAGGCCCGTCAGCACAACAACAAAATAGAATGATGACGCGCCGACAGAGAGCGCGCAATGTCGCCTATTTTTTGCAGGCACGGCCCCTGGAGTTGTACGCCTAGTGAGCCCGGCACATGACGGAACCCGGGCGTGGCTGACGCTAGTTCCAAAGACGCACAGATGGCGGGCTGGGGCTGACTGGACTGACAGGACAGGACAGCCTGGCTTGCGCTTTGAAGCCTAGGCACATACCCGTCCGCATTCGTCTAAAAAAAAAAGTCACCCCCTCCCATTTTGAGAGGACCGAGTGGACAAGCTTTTTATATTTTTGTTGTGATGGTGGGAACCTGCCAAATAGCTTTGCAGACAACATGTACATACATATATCTGTAATGGGTTACTTGCGGATTATTCCATCTCGTATATCCTATCTATATATATATATATCCCGCGGAACAATCTCATCCCTTCATCGCGACCATACCCAAACAAATCCCCTTGCTAGCTCACAAATTAAAGTCCCGAGTCTATAGCTCACGGGAAGCGCGGATAAAGGACCGGAGCGGGGTTGGGCGCATGTGTGTGTGTGTGTGTGATTGTGAGTGTTTGCGTGCATGGCTTCAATGCTCATGTTTCCCACGGTTCCCACATTCACATTTCCTTCTAACATAGTGGTGGACTATATCTGGATTTTTTGCTCCACTTTTCTTTCTTTATTTTTCCCTTTTCCCCAACTAAGGATATTCTATTTTATATCTTTTTTTTTGGGGGGGGGGGGCGTCTCACGTAACCAAGCGAGATGGCGGGGGACGTGGAACGTGGAACGGAAAACTAGGGTTTTGCGAAGCAAGACTAGTTAGTGATGGGCTCGCTTTTTTCCTTCCTTTGCGGTGCAACACCGAAGAAAGCCGGATGGTGTGTGTGTGTGTGTATGTGTGTGTGTGTGGGTGCCATGTTTTCTTTTGTGACGCTTTTGTTTTTTTTTCTATTCTCTCTGGAAGGATGGGGTTCGCATATTTTGTTGTGATGGAGATGCTGGTTGGGAGGCGGGTTTAGAATACGAGAATGGCTCTATTGTTTTGGGATGGGGGGGCTAAAGTTTTACTCGGAGAAAAGACACCCTTTCTTTCCTCCATTTTCTTATTTTCTTTGCTATGCCTTTTTTCTCCTCGCTCTCCTTTCGCGCGCGCGCATGCGCTTTTTGGGATGGCTGAGCCCGACGAAACCTTTGTACCATTTACCATCCTCCAAAGCCCACACCAAAATTGTGACTTTTTGTAACCTGAGTTTTTTTCACAAGACATAAAAGGTCTAGAATGTGTCAGTGCGGGGGAATGCACAAACTTTGTTGCCTTGCGCTTTCCCTTTGAACAGAAATAGAAAGAGGGTCTGGTCCAGTCTCCCATTTTATGTCTTTGCTTTTTTTTATCAAGCGCGCTCGCTCAACGCGCCCAGTTGCCGGATTCGGGATATGCTAAGCTTTTGCCAAGATATGCGCTTAGCTTTTTTGGGGTGGCAGAGTGGAGAAGTAAAAGGCTTAATTTTCGGGCTCAGCATGGATGGTGAGGGTTGGGCTGGTTGCTCTGGTCTAGGCTTGTTATTTTCAGTCCACGATACACGTGCGTGCATCGGTTGTGGGGAAGAGTAAAGGCTGCAAGTTATCAGATGCATGGCAAAGAATCTCATATCCATGGGGTTTACGTGTGTCATATGGTAAGAAAAGAAAAATCGTCTGGCTTCGTAGGTCGGGATACGAAGATTGGACTGTGATCTCTATGAATCACTAACGTCACTCCAACACCGCAGCTCCCTATCTCAACTTGGAAGTTGTGGTTGCGGTAGAGACTACATCTGCACGTCACTGTCTGCTTTTCTCTTCCATGGCGAGCTACCGAAGGATTGGAGCACGTCGGACGACAAGGTGCAGAACAACAACATAATGCAATCATTTACTAAGGGATGTAGTTTCTAGGGTAAATTAGAAAGTCAGGATAGCACACTCAACACTGGCCGTCACTTGCTGTAGCATACATCGTCGCTTCTCCTAACGGTCTACAGCACCGTCACCGTCACTTCCGTTTGCCAGACTTCGCCATCAACGTCAACACCGTACACAATCCTTTTTCACATATTGAATCTCTACAGTCTCACATTCACTTCACTTCGGGTACTCCCCAACCCCACGTTCGTTTTGGTTTTGGCTTTTTGGCTTACCCACTTTCTTATCTCGTCTCTCGCTCCACGCCGTCTTTCTTTTCAACCAGTTGTGCTACCCCAACCACGGGTGTGGCGTTTCACAAGGCTGGTCAGTAGCGGGTGACTGGAATCTGGTCTCTTCGGATTTCTTATCAGAGCCTCACGTCTCATCGATGAGTCTTCACTAGTAACTTTCTCCTGCAACGCCACTTTTGTTGAAGTAGGGACGCCGCTTGGGTCTTAAGCCTCTACACACAACACCACTCAAAATCACCGCAGATAGCACTTTCAGCTACTTTACACTCTTCATCTCAGACAAGATGCAGGGTCATATCGTCTCAATGCTTCTGCTGCCGGCTTTGACTGCATGTACGCTCCTTCCTGTATCTGGATACCTGCAAGATGGGGAGACTACACTCATGGCGGGAGCAAGTCCGACATCCACCCCCAACCCAGTAGTGACTTTGACAACCGAACTCTACAGCTCTGGGTAGCTCCATACTCACATACTGACTTTTGAAGCCAGCTCACATAGTATAGGATCCATCAAGTACCTGCCGTCACTCTAACCAAGGACCTGTCTGCCCAGGGACTAGTCGTCAGCGTTCTAACACTGCCATTTGCAAGCAACCCAACAGTCGAACCAGCTATCATAGCCTCAGTCAACACTTCCACAGGCGATTCTCTTGAAGATGCGCTTGTAGCCCGAGTGGAGCCTGCTGATGTAGGGCCCCCGCCTCCAATTGCCAATCATGCGGCCAATCCTGTTCCGCCCGCACCCGCAACTACTTCTTCAGATTCATCCAGGACGGCGAGTACCAGTGTTACACATGCAACAACGTCATTTAGCAATGTGCCCTTCGTCACTGTGCAGTGGGTTGAGACATTCATCGGCGGTACCTATTCGACCTGGTGGCCCCACACTGTTTCTATTGACTTCAAGCCGCAAAGATCTGTGGCTCCAGCTCCGGGTAGAGGAGAAATTGGCATGGGGACTTTGACAGGCAAGACCGGACAGACTCAGACAGTTGTAGAGGTGGCGGCTGCTGCTGCTTCCACACAAAACCCAGGCTGGGTTAGGGGCGTCGCTGCCATGGTCGGTATCGGTGTTATGGGAGTTTTCTGAGGTGCGGAGGTGGAACCGGATAAGAACCATGGGTCTGGTTATGCGGTGAATGTTATGGAAGATCGAGGCCTATGTCGCCAAATATCCGTTGGGACACGTTAGTACAGCGAATTACGAAATGTAACGACTTATGAGAGATGCTTAGTGTATAACAGAGATGTCAGAAAGTAGCAGGGAGCGACAAGGATTGGAGTAGTTGCAACGTTGGACAAGTTTGCTCAAGTCCGAGTAAAATGCGAGAAACATGCTTCTTGTTGGGCCACTGCACCGTGCGTACCTACGTAGTTGATCATCGTCAGCTGCGGATCACACCACCGTACCACATATTTCGTAACCATGAAGTGGATTGTATTCTACAACCACGATTTCATTCTGGATGAGCTTGCTATTGATGAGAAGAAGCAAGTACTCAACTATGAGCCTGAAGGGGGGAAGTTGGGGCGAACGACGAGTGACCCCGCACGTCGATCAAGCACCGGCGACTAGTGTGTACTATCGAGACTGGCAGTTCAAACGAGCAGCGCTGTCAGACGTAAAAGGCTAACTTTGAAATAACTGACATGCTTCAAAAAGAAAATATGACGCATCATGCTGCGCTGGTCGTGAAGTGAAGACAGCGCACGTAGCAAGGGGCGGTGGAGTGACCGCTCAGCCTTGGTGGCGCGACCTTCACGCATCCTGGTGGGCGATCCGTTCCGCCCCGACGTTCTTATCGCTGGCCCGGATGATTTCGTGGTGAGACCACAGGTCGGTGAGTCGCGTTCACCTGCCAAACAACGTGATTGCGGCTCTAGCTTTTTCCAGAGCATCTACTTATAAGGCAGGTAGGGCTGCTGGTGGTTTAGCTTAATTCATCAGCAACCATACGACATTACAGTCAGACGTACGAACAATTATTTGCCCTACCTACATACACATCTGATAGGAAAGGGTATCACTCGATTTACAACCACCACCATTACAACTTGAGACGAACAATTTCAAGAGAACAATTCGACAACCGAATTGAGATAAGAGCAACAATCTCAATAAACCAAGCACAAGAGAAGGCACTGAACGACAACATGTCAATGGCATACTACTTTGCCGCGCACTTCAACGTGCTCAACACACATATGAGCGATAACGCCATATCAAGCACCACACCTCCCCTGCGCACATCACCAACAGGAGGACAAACACATCACTCCACCACACCCTCAAAACGGCTCCCTACATCCTCCCAAAAACAATCAATCTTCTTCCTCCTCCCGGCCGAACTCCGCAACCAAATCTACGACTACCTCCTCTGCGCCAACACCCCAAGCTCAAACTCCCTAGTAGAGTACTCGCAACAGCGCAGCCACGCCCCGCAACCCATCTACCCAGCCATCCTCGCCACCTGCAAGCGAATCCACCAAGAAGCCCAGGACCTCCTCTACTCAACCCACATCTTCCAAGCCCACCCTTCCCTCCTGACATCTCTCCCTCACCTCGTCTCCCCCTGGAAACCCCTCCTCGACGCCTCTGCAATCGCAAAGATCCGGCGCTGGTACCTATCTGTGCGTCTGGATACCGATCCACGGTTTACAGAGAAGCAAGCTACGGCTGCGTTTAGCGGAGCAGAGTACCTGGAGATTCATGCGTGGCAGAGTATGTTTGATGGGTGTGACGATGGCGTTTTACGGCTTTTTGCGGGAATAAGGGGTGTTAGGGTTGCGAGGGTGACGGGGTGTGCGAAGGGTGAGTTTGCGGCGTGGTTGGAGGGGCAGATGATGAGGCCGATTGAGAAGGAGATGGAGGTAGAGGAGAGCTGTAGTTGTGCGAAGGGCGTTTGTGGGAAGTGTGGGGAGAGGATTGTGTGTGAGGAGAAGGTTGTGCCGTGGATTGGCCAGGAAAGGGATGTTTGGACTTTTGGAAATCGATGAGTGGGTTTACGAATGGGGTTTCTTTGGTAGATGGGGTCAAGGCATGGATGCCTATGGGTATTTTCGAAAGAACTAAGAACAAAATAGAACCTCCCTGTCGCTTTTCTGCAATATTTACAATATTATATCGTACAGTTACGATCACACACTCATCTCGCAGCTTGGTGATATAGGACCTTTAGTTCTCCGTCCACACTTGCACTTTCCTACTTCAACTCCTCCCTCTCTCCCTCCTCTTCAATCTTCCCGCAAGGAAACGCACACTCAACTTTTCGTTCCTATAACCGTGTTAGCACCTGCTCTCCTAGATTCCAGCATACTATTGATCGGGAGAACTCACTCTATTAACCAACCCACTCTCTACCCACTCCCCTACCTGACACCCCGCCTCGCCTCCCTCAACTCCTTCCTTCTTCCCATCAGCCTCCCACTTCAACCCCCCCATCTCAAACCCCAACCCATTCCCACCATCCCGGCCACTAATCGTCAACGCCTCACCCCCCAACAACCCCTTAACAGCATACTTCTGCGTCGCCGACAGCCTTATGTACGAATTACGTTCCGTCGCCGGTTTCGTGGCTGCGATGTCGATGACGAGGCCGTTTGCATGATCGGTGATGGTGGGGAGGTAGATGTAGTTTTTGCGGGGATTGGAGGAGATTTGTTTGTGGTAGAGGGTGAAGGTGCAGTGGTCTTGGGGTGATGGGGTGGTGGCGCGAGGGAGGATGTAAGGGTGAGGGGGTTGGGGTGGGAGGATGTGGGCGGCTGTGAGTGTGGTGAGGAAGAGGGTGAGGAGGGTGGTGGTGGTGTGCATGGTGTTGGGGGTTGTGTGAGATGGTTTGTGGTGGTGGTGATAGTATGGGTAGTTTGTCGATTCGCGCGACTGGATGGACTTTGTTGATACAAAAGAGTAGGAGAAAGAAGAACTTCTTATAATAGAGGATCAAGCAAATAAAGATTAAGCTTGAAGCAAGATCTGAATGCGAATCTAGCAACAGTGATGCAGCGCAATTGGTAGTAAAAGCAAGTAGCAAGTACCTTTCCCTCCATTGCTCCTTCCGCACCCATCTTAACCTTTCCAACCCCCAACCGCGCCGCTTCCTTTCGCGCCCCCTAACCCCAGCAACCAAATTGATCATCTCATAAAGATCCTATTTCTATCACTCGGATCACTTCCTTTACTCGCCCAATGCGGTCGTGCGGCGGTTGCAACATGCGGGGTTGCGGCGCGGGTATCGGGTAAAATACATGCGGGCGCTAAATAAACGGGTCTGCCTTGTCCGCTCTGCGCAATGAAAAGCGTTGCAGAGCCGCAGGGAACGACATTAAGTGGGGGGGTTTCCTTATGTTTGCATGGGATTCAGAAAATTTGGTCAAGTGCGGCGTGGTTTTAGGTGGGACTTGAAGGAAGATGAGTGTCTTGGGAGTGCTGGGATGGCGAAATGAAAAAGACCCCGGGAAGAGTCCTAGAGGTGTGTGGCTTAGACGACAGGCAAGGCAGATTTGCTTTGTGAATTGACATAGCTGAGTGCATAAGAGTCTTGCGCTGTTTATGTTCAAGGTAGGATTTGCTCGTTCCCACGTGAAATCGAGTTATGTGTACATGGCAGTTGGCTTGTTCTCACCATTCTCTAGAATTGGAGGGCCAGCACCGACCAAAGGGTCCCAGTTTCCTTTGATAATGCATAGAGCCGGTTGATGCATAATTCGTGCATTTGCCATTGGTAAAGGAAAAGAGTCAATTATTGCCACGAAACAGGTTCCAGAAGTATCGCCAAAACGACAGGTATTTCTAAATAAATATCATTTTTAAGAAAAATTGTCACTCGCAATTATTTTCAACGTAAAATTATTACTGTCTGTAGGATTTGCATCATGGTCGCGCGGTACCTGGATGTGCACCAGGGACAAAGCGAGCAATCTCAGAATCCCAGTTTGGGAGGGGCCGAGCGTCGTAAAGTCTGACGTCTATCGCACAACTGCAACCAGCAATTCGCACACAAACACTCGCTGCCGCTATGCCGCGCCCATGCCAGAGACGGCGCGCCACTGCAGCTGAGAATCGAAAGTCCAAATCCACAAAGCCACAAGGGCCGCCCCCGATCCGACACAAAGCACGCCAAAAAGCCATCCACAACGCGAGGAAAGCAGAGCGAGGAGGAGCACGCGGAGGAAGGGGACGAGGGCGTGGCGGCCAACAACACAATGGCGGCGGTCGATTTGCACGCGGCAGAAAGAACAATGGGGATCAGGAAGAGCAAGACTTTATACCCCTGAGCGGCGGCGGCAACAATTTCGAGGCGTTGTATCGGGCAAGGCCAGACTATGATATGGACAGCATAGACGAAAGACATACCCAAAGAAGCGACAGCTATAGCGACGACGACAGCCTGACAGACTCGGACATACTCGACGACGACGAGGATTTGGAGGATACCCAAGACATTTCCATCAACATTGAGGAATCTTTGCCCACACATGGCAGGAGGAAAACCCCCAGGCCAACAGTCATGTTCACGATACCTGCTGCGGTCGCTGTCTACAAGGAAATGTACTTGTCTCAGTTCCCGCTCAGTGTATTGACGTTCCGTACCCATTACGGCCTCTTTCATGAAGACACTACCCCAGACTCTGGCGCATACATATCCCTTGCATCGTCCGCAGCCTCTCGTCCACCGACGGTGAGCAGCGCCACCAGCGATGAACCTGTTGTTATAGACGAAGCCATAAGAACCGATCTCGAGGCACATAATCCTGCACGTGACTATATCTTCAATTGGGGGGTGAATAGTGGCAAGCGATTCACCGAGGTTGACGACAAATATCTCCGTACCATTGGGGGTCAGCTATATAGATACACAGACATGCACCCTGGCTTGCTGGAGGCTTTTGAGTACCACAGGCCGGGTCAAGCACGTCTCTCACCGCCAAAGCCTGGCCCTCGGCCCCGACAACGAGGGTCAAAGGCAAAAAAAGCTGCACAGCAAGCTCCCCAGCAGCCTTCAGCACAAGGTTCATCACAGCCAGAGACGTCCAAGTCTCAAAAAGGGAAGCAAAAAGGCAAACGAAGGCGGCCTTGACGAACTTCAATATGGTAGTCCAGTCGTGTACTAGTGGTCACTACCACATATACCTTTCACTCGAGCGTTTGCAGGTGGCCCAAGCGGTACATTCACCCTTCACCACTCATCGCCCACAGTAAATAACTTGAATATTTATCTTACCCCGCCTTGTTTACTTGACAACAACCAAACCCTCCACACCGCAGTCTCGCCATACCTCAACCCTCGTCAAGTCAAACAATCATTCAAACATGAGCTCCGGTCCTTCTGGCTCTGCCCCTCCAAAGGGAAAGAAGCGGTCTCGCTCAGAAGGTAGCAAGCTGACGACGCAGCCGCAGCCATCATCCCAATCGCAGAAGGCTCCCATCCAGCCCAAGGAGACCATTGACCTTACCATGGCGGATGAAGAAACGTCACCCACGACGACCGTATCAACGGGCAGCCGTGCAACCAGTACTGAACCCCCCATAAAATTCTCCCTAAGGCCGGTATATGGAATGATTGACCTGACGCTAGAGTCTGACGAAGACAAGGACGTCATTGGCGGCATGCACGCAAAGTCCAACCCAGCCCCCAAAGGCAAGCAGAAAGAGGTAGTAGTCGTCAAGAAGAAGTCTGAAAAGGAAATCAAGCGTGCTGCCCAGCTTGATCGCATCGCCATCACGTTCACCCCCGCCCAGGCTATTGCTGCGCTTGCGAACCCAAAGCCGCGTAATATCACGTATGATATGCAGACTGGGGAGCGTTTTACGTATCCAGTCAAGAGGTCGTATCATTTGGGTGCCATGGGTCGCTATTTGCCTCCTGCTGCTGGTCCTGCTAGTAATGACAAGGCGTCTGCTGCCGAGAAGAAGGGGTCTACCAAGGGCAAGGCTCCTGCTGAGGGCGGGAGATCTACTCGGGATATGGCCTTTGATGCCGACAACTAGCTTGTCGTGCTCAAACTGCTAGAAAGGCATATCAAAGCAAGGGAGATTCGAGGGCATTCGACAAGTTTCCATGTACCTTTGTCATGACGAAGAAAATGATGTATTTTCTGGTATGACGGGTTTATCTTCGTGCACGGTACTTGGGTGTCGAGCTGTTCATGGAGAATTGAGGATAATAATTAAAATTCACTTCAAATATGCAATGCCCAAACGAACGTGATGATAATAAGTCTTCTGAGTTGTATAAGGTATCTTCACTAATGCATCCCTCTTACCCACTTTCTCCTTCCCCTCTTCATACATAACCATCTCTTAGAAAAACAAGAAACATGACCACTTTCATCTACTTTTTCTTGCCTCGAACAAAAACGAACAACGCCATAAACACACGCCCGAAGCGTGATAAAAACGAAACACCATCTATTATACTAAACCTGGATCAAACATATACACATGCGTATATATATCCAAAAAAGAAGAGAAGAAAGAGGAACAAAAAGAAGACTGAAATGTCATCTCTTCATCTTCCATGCAACAACACAGCATAACATATTAGTCATATCGTCATCCCCCCCTGTCTTTACTTCCTTCCAATCAAATTACTCAATCCACTCTTGCGCTTGTTGTTCTTCTTCTCGCGCTCACTTTCTTCCTTTTCGCGGGCTTCCTCGGCTACGCGCTCGTCTTTTGTAGGCACGCGGGGCTGGTCTGCGAAACGGATACCGGGGGTACGAGGAGCGGGCGAGAGTGTCTTTTGGCTGCTGGGTTCGGCGGCAGCGCGCGAGTGGGTACCGCGACCGGTTTCTAGGGGGTCACCGGTTTCTTCATCTTCAGAGTCGGATTCGGGGGTGTCGTCTTTGGCTACACCCAGGGCACCGAGACGGCGCTTGCGCTCTGCGGCTGTTTCGCCTTCGAAGGTTTCGCCTTCTCCAGCTTCTTCCTTGAGGGGCTGTTGTGTTGTAGGAGTAGGGGTTGCGGTGTCCTTGGGTCCCTGGCTTGAGGATTGCTCTGCTGCTTGCCGTCTCCGGCGCTCTGCTGCTGTCTCGCCGTTTTGACCGTAGGAGTAGTTTTCTAGATCTTGGCGCACAGAGTGGAAAGGAACCTGCTCATCGTTGCTGTCGACCAGTGTCAGGCCTTCTGGACCACGGGCATTTCCTGATTCGTCTGCTGCAGGAGACTCAATCTTGTGGAGCTCGGCCTCACCCTCTTTGCCTACAACAGGAGGTATGTTTGCTTGCTTAGAAGCTGCTTGGCGGCGCTGCTCAGCAGTGTGCTCCTGTGCGTCCTTGTGTGCAGCATCCTTGACGGCCTCGGGAACGTCGCTGTTTTGCACGAACTTGGCTCTGTCTTTGGGGTTCATTTGTGCCATTTGTTGAATGAACTCCAGCTTGCTCATGCGACGTCCGCCAGCGGTAACAGTGAATCGAATCAAATCGTCATCTTGCTGCTCCTTGGCAGCTGCTTCAGCCGCCTTCTTCTTCTTGTCATTCGCAGCTTGAGAACCCTCAGGGCCAGCGTGATGAGTGTTTGGAACGCCCATGTGAGTTCCCATGCGTTTCAAACTCTGGACGGCGCGACTTGACGATTCTGCCATAGATTGACCACGGGTGTTCACAGGCCGGCCATCCTTACTCTTCTTTGGCGCCGCTGGAATGTCGTACTTTTTCAAGACCTCGCCGTCTTCGTCTTCAACAATAATAGTGTTACCGTATTGATAGGCGAGAGCGGGCCCAGGCTTGTGAGCTGGCTTGTCAGCCTTCGAAGGATCTGCTTGCTTGCCGTCTTTGTGCATACGCCCTGAGAAACTTTGCATACGGTTGCGCCACGTCTTGTGAGGATGCTCGATAGCGTTCTCAATCTTACTTGGGGCTTCTTCAAGTTCACTACCATGCTCTTTCTGAGACACTCCCTGCTGAACCTCGGCCTGGGTAATCAAGTCTTGTCCTCTCTGGATATCGTGCTCCTTTCGTACTTGGCCATGTTCGCCGTGACTATCCCTCACGCCCAAAACATTTCCTTCCTTGTCTTCGAAGACGGTTTGATGGCCTTCCTGATAAATTTCTTCCTCAGGCTGGCGCATCTTCATCTTCTCCTTTGCGCTTGATGAACTGGAACTAGAAATGGCCATGGCATCGGCAAACGTGTCTGTATCTTGTTCTGGTGGTATGGCCTCTACCTTGCCCTCATCACGCCTGTTGGGTGTAATGGCAGATTGAGCAATGGGACCGCCAGGTCCATGACCAGCATCCCAGCGCCTGCCTCTACCCGTAGGCTTAACAGAGTTTGAACGGCTTGGGTTGTCTTCCTCCCTCTGTCGACGCAAAAATGAGCCACCGAAGCCTGTTGCAGCTGCAAAGTCAGATTTTTCGTCAAAGGATGATTCGGATGGGCGGCGTGCCATGGAAGATCTCGAACGCGATTGAATACGGGGAAGACGTTCCATCCAGCCAGGTCCGTTTTCGTTGCCCTGTGTGTACGACATTGATATCGTGAGGGTGTTGATACGTTTGCCAAGGGTGAAGACAGCAATCGAACTGCCATGGACAACAATACTGACAATAACCAAGAAACAGGTAATGGGCCATATCATCTCGATGATGTTCAGATGCTCAAAACCAGGTTCAGGTAATACAGCTAACGGCGTCGTGGTACCGGTCTCGAGCTCGGCTCGTGCAAGGATAGCAACGAACAAACCACCGACACCAATGGGTCCAAAGTGTCCAGCAAAAGATGCTTCGCGCCATGTCTTGAGATCCGGAATGACGGGTTTAAGCATCAACATGATTGGTATACGGCGGAAGAAGAGTACCAAGATGCCGAGCACAACCAAACGCCAGGGCGACAGTCCAATGATGTCGGAGTTGAACTGCTCCCAGGGAATGATGGAACCGAAGTAGACAAAGAAAGCCAAGTTAATGAGCAAGTCAATGACATTGGAAACATGGGACTCTTCTGTCTTCTCCAAAAACCATCCATCGTTCGAGAAGCCGACACCGCAAGCAAATCCTACGAGTAAGTCATCCATGCCCAAGAGCGAACCTGAGCCAGCGCAGAAAAGTGCGAGCACAAAGTAGAAGACGAGGAAACTTTCTCGATCGATGAGGTCGCGCTCGTGAGCATATCTAATAGCACGTCTTGCAATGTAGCCAATCACCACACCGTAGAAAGCACCAAATATGCACTCGTAGAGGATTGTGTAACAGAACCAGTGGTACGCAACCTTGCTGGCGTCGGGGCGGTAATGGATAAGGTAAATGGCCAGGTAAACGAAGGGAAAGGCCATACCATCGTTGCAGCCAGATTCAGCAGACAGCAAATCTCGCAAGTGCTTGGGGACTCGTTTAGCAAACTTGCCTTTGCCAACAACGGACGAGGCCAGGACAGGATCAGTGGCAGTAACGCAAGCGGCAACGCAGAGACTGTCGAGCCAGTTGAGGTGGGAGTTGAACAGGCCCCAGACGAACAGGCTGGTTATCAGCCAGCCAAAAGTCATGACTGGGAGGAGTAGCAGGACCACCGACTTCCAGTGCTTCTCCATGTATGCGCGAGGCAACTCAACACCGACGGCAAAACATTGCACGACGAGGACAACGCGTGAAAACTCTAGAGTGATCAAGTCGACGTTGCCCCAAGTCGAAGGATCTATGAGATTGGCTGCATGGGGACCGAATATGATGCCACATATGGTCGCGACCGTGGCTTCACCAATGTACAGGCGTTCCTTGATGACGGAGGAACACAGCATAAACAAGCTGGTGAAGCCTCCGAGAATCAAGTACACCAGATGCGGCTTGGTGATGGACAGGTGGTCCCACGCCATGATGAAGCGCGACTAGCCTTGCTTTTTTTCTTCTGAGTTTCTCGTTGTGTCCACCCGAGTATAGCGGCGTATAGGTACGAAGCGCGGTGCGCGGGCAAAAGGTTTGTTATGTGGGGGGGGGGAGTGAGGAGCCGGGGCCGCGTTGTCGAAAAGGTCGGCCAAGGTAGGAAAAAGATGGATCCAAAGTTGAATGCATGTACTTGAGGATCCGCCCAGGCGCCGGTCCTTTGATGGGGGGTGGATCGAGAGTGCCGTCTGGCGTGGTGGTACGAGGCCGGGAACGAAGCGCAGGTCGGCCTTGGGGGAATGCGACAAAAGGCGTGGCTATTGTTTTGACGGGTCAGAGCAGAAAAGTCTTGGACCGAAATCAAGAAATCTCAAGCCCAAGGCTTGCAGACACAGTGTTAGTCTCGGCAGTGCCAGCCGAAAGCTTGGATGGCGCGCGCCTGGCGGTCAGGTATCAACGATCCTTCACGCTCACCTTGCTCTTGGTGCGCGCGGATGGTTACAAGCAATGCGGTACTGCTCGATGGGCGCCTGGCAATTGCGTGTTGCCAGAAGTTTTGTTGTGGCAATTCAGCTTGACGAGCACGACGAGCGGACGACACAACGGCTATAATGTGATGGCCGTTCAGCGAAACTAAAGTGCTTGGTCGCTTGGCAATGACGTTGACTGGTCCGGGGGAGGTTGAGTGTCGCCTATCCTACGCCACAGATGCGCGAGCCTCAACGTTTTTGGTAGAGATAGGATGCCGACAATTGCCCGAGAGAACTGCCGTTATATCAACGGCCGTGCCAGCCGTGATGCCCGAGAGTCCCGAAGCTTTTCGAACCCATTCCTATCAATGTGCTTGTTGTTGCTTTTCTTTGGGGTCCATCGGTCCAGATCGCACGCATCTTTATCGAATCTGCAGTGTGCAGAGCCACCTGACAAAGACTTCTGCAGGCCGCCTATCACATGATGTCTTGAGATGTGCTGCCCTGCACTCTATCTGCATCAAAGCCGATCAGCGCGGTCAGCAACGATGCTTGGCCCGTGGTTACCGGTAGCACACGACTCGCGTGCTCGCATCTTACCCTTGACCGCTGAGCCGCTCAACACCATACAAACTGACGGCGGCGCCGTCCAGGTACTAGTTGCCAATGTAGGCCATGCATCCCCAGTCTGAAGAGCGGTATAGCCGCGATAAGCTCAGACCTAAGAGTGGTAACTAAGAATGCAGGTCATTCTTAGATATCCCATCCAAGTGGGGCGACAAACACCAAGCCACACCAGTGACAAGCCACGATGTAGATGTACATAGAGTACATACATTGTAGTGTATACACCTATAGTGCATACCTATACTTACAACACCGGACTTTGGGTTGATTGTCTAGTAATTTCTTGCCAGCCACAACACAAGGAACATGCAAGAAAGGCTGCCAACCATCCAACCTAGGGACATGCTAGCCTTTGCTGTAAGACATCGGGAGAAAATGACCAAATGGAAACCCTCGTATGCGAGTGCTGAAAACAACAACATGCGATGTTTTTGTTGACGCAAAGTACTACAGGGTCGTGTGCTACGTGGTTAAGCAAATATATACACATGCGGATGCGTAACATTTGCGTGTCGAAAGGAAGAAATACCAAACTCTAAAGAAAAACAATAAAATGGAGATGTAAATACAGTGGCTGCGCAGCCAAGAGAGCGTCTACTTCCGTCCCCTTTATGTATGTGCATGTACAAGGAAACGCGTCTCATCTATATGACATGTGACGCCTATCAAGCCCGTTGATCAACACGACCATGATACATAGTTTTTACCAAGGTGACATGTAAACATCCCACTTGCGAGCGGAAAATGTATGTATGCATACGTCATCTCCAGCATGGTGTTATGATGTTACACCGGTTTTTTTGCTCTCATCTGTCTCCCCTATCGGACCGAACAGAAACCACCACTCTATCGTACATATGTTCCTACTACAAGTTTTGGCGAGCAGATGATCACACGTCAGGGAGGGGTCAAGTGGGGGAACGCTTGCGTTGCGGCAGGATTCGTGTAATGATTGGAAGAAAATATTTACAACCAGCCTTGGTCGATGAGATAAGTACAGTGGGCGACGGGAAAAAAATGAAGCGGGGGCGGCAGGGCTTTGCAAGAGCCCAATGACCAAGCCCGACGATGCTGTCAACAACAACAATAACAAAAAAGCAAGCCCAATGCTAACCATTATGAAACACGCCAGACAAAAGGATCATCCCAGTCGTCCCCTAAACGCCCGAGGGCTGCAAACTTTCAACCTCGTAAAGAAATGGACAAGTATGAAATAAATCTAACATGGGGAATATGCAAAACATGCCTTTTCGCCTCATGTGCCCGTGGTCGCAACAAAACAAACCCCCCAGAATTCGCCCATACCCAGATATAAGGTCATATGCACAGACCATGTCTAAAACTGTAGTGAGAGAAAATATCATCCAATATAAGTAATGTGCATGAACGTAAAAAAAGATGCGTTACGCGTGACATCATAAGTCTCAGTCGTTGTTGCTCAATGACCGACCGGGAGCCATGTTCGCCTTTCATCCATGCTCCGGTTCGCACGGCCCCCTGGTGTTAAGGGTATCTCGACACGCGCCCGGTCACGGCGCTCAGGGTCGCTGTCAGAATCGTATGCGTCTGACAACCGCGAGAAGTAATCGGCCAATCCGTTCGTAGGCGATGCAATCGTCTCGTAAAGCGGCGGCGGCGTCTCTAGCGGCGGCGGTGGCTCAATTTCGGAGAAGGCTGGTGGGTTGAACGAGGGTACACGCAGGAGATGCATTGGTCGTGGAACGGTAGAGTCGTTTGGTCCGCCGATATGTGCTGCCTGCGGCCGAGTGATCCCTGATGCCGGTGATGGTAATGGTGGTTCGGTATGGCCTCTTGGCCGGCCCATACTACCCAAGGTTGGTACAAAGCTTGGTGGAGATGGGCGGCGAGATGGTGCGTCGGGACATCCGCACTCAGGTACCCGCGCTCCGCTCATCAAAGGTTCAGGTGACGAGTAAGCTGGCAGTGCTATGTTTGCTTGTGTAGCTTGACATGAAAGGATGTGGAAAGGTGAATCAATCGAGATTTCAAAGTGTCGTCGTTTTGACGGATCATTTGCGTCCGGTTTCGAAAGGCGCATGACAAGCTAAGAGAGTGTTAGCATATGCGACAACAATCCCTTCAACGTGGACTTACCTTTATCCAATGATGCACCTGAATGTTCTGGTACGTCGTGTCAAAGTGCAGCTTTGATGACTTGTCCTTCTCTCGGAGGTTGTGACAGCTTGGCAATTGCACATTGAACTCCATTTCGGTCGGACCAATGTTTGAGTCGGCACTGAGATTACCCAGCAAATTGGTAGGGTCTTCCACCGATACATCTTCGCCGCGAGAAGCTGCCGCGCGCATGTCGTATGGGACACCACCTCCAGACACTATCCGCATGGTGCTACCGGGGAAAGTGCTCGTCGGCGGGCCATCTGCACGTTTTTCGAATAGTTGGACCTTACGCACTGGCTCCATCCGATGTACCCGCTTATTGTTGCAAAAGTACTCGACATTCTCAGTAACAAACACCTTTATCCGATGGCATTGGACCTTGGCGAGTGGGGTAAGCTTAAAAGCAATTGGAACTTGTGCTCCAAGCGGAAATGATTTGCCCGAGATGACAATGTCATAGTGAAGCTGATCTTCCCAGCTGCGGCTGATGGCAATGGGCTCCACTTGCTCCAGCGATCCTTCTGAGGGTGCACGGATGAGCGTAACTTCCTTGGTACCAACGAGGTTGGTGCGGAAGGCCCCGGCACGCTCGACAGTGGCTTCAAGCTCGTACTTGACTGAACCAAGGTCGACGTCAATGGTCTCGGGAAGGTGACTGTCTAGTGGCAGCTCAAAGTTGTACATGTACTCGCCAGGATTGAAGGTTCTGTAACCTTTCTGTGCTACCGAAGGGCCGCCACCAGGGGTGTCACCCTTGCCGAAGCTTCGGGATTGGTTAACTTGGAGTGATAACCGTTTTGCTTCTTTTGTCGTGAGGTTCAATGAGGAGTTGTTGGGCGAGCCAGTCAAGCCACCGGAACTCTTGTATAATTCCACATGATCTGCACCAGTGCCATTTTCTGCCGTCGGGAATTGAGAGTTGAAGAATGGCCAGGTGTGGCTCATCAGGGTATCCACCTCTTCAAATTCAGTCTTCTTTGGGGGAATACCTATTGATAGTCAGTATTGTAATAGGCACAAGGAGGGGGCATGATCAACCTTCTGGCCATTTTGTGGTTGCCTTGCCCCGGAATTTCAAAGTGACGGCCTTTAGCTTCGCTGATTTGGTGATCTTCAGGCACAGGGTACCACGCAACATTGCAGTATTGCGCTCACCGTTCTCGGCTTGCTCAAAGCCCCGAAGAAACAAAACTGGTTCGGTGAGCTGCACATTGACGCTCAAGCCACCACCTGAAGCTATTGGTTTTTCTTCAGGCACGGACTTCACGCTGCTTATTGCGCTCTTGGTAGATGAACGCCCAGAGGACCAATGTGACTCTGTCGAGGGTCTTGAGATGCCGGTTGCGGCCAGTGTCCCACCAATTGCGCCGACGGCGTCACTGGGGGAGTTTCTCGTGAGCGATCTCATGTCGCGGGAGCGTGGCTCTGGAATTGAGGTAATGGAGCTGCGGTTGCTGCTAGAGCCACTTGTTGATGAGCGTGGAGTAGGAAGGTCTGCAGTTTCGGGTTTGGAGGAGAGGCGGTTATCAAGCAGAGAGCGGAAGAACCGTTTGGCACCTTCGTGATGGATCGCCAGTTTTTCGGTGATGTACGACTTCTCAGTCGTTCGTCGTCGCTGAATGCGAAGTAGGGGATCAGGTCCTACGTGAGCGATGTGAATGCGGTGTGGTCGACGATTGCGACCTTGGAATGTGCCGCGGTTTGTTCTTATTGGGTCTTCTAGATGGTCGGGAATATAACGTAAACGGCCACGATCAGAGTATACAGGTTGGTACTCTGGCATGTCGATGATGGGTTAGTATGTGTGTCAATTGCAGGTAAACGAAGTGATGAGGCGATGCATGCGGCGAGCGATGTCTTATAGAGCGTGGGTGTATGTGTATGTGTATGTGTGTAAAGGACAAGAGTATACAAGAGCTTGAGGAATGGAATAGTTCCGAGTCATGAACGGGACACAAAGAGGTGTTTGGTCAAGGCAACCCAACCATGGTCCTTGTCGATGCTTTTGGTAAGGAGGTTGTGGGTTGGGCGCTACTGAGACAAAGGGTCCGGGTGCAGTGAAGGGGAAATGAGGCGAGGACTTACGGGCAGGATCAAGGTATCAAGATGCTACGGTGAGCATAGTGATGTGTAAATGGGATGGGATCCGCACGACAGGCCGCTATAATAATGTGGAGCGGTGTGGTTGCCGGGGAGTCGGAAGGGAGCGGGTTTGCCCTATTACTGAGCGTCTGCGCTGTCGGTAAAGACGAGTGTTTTGTCAGGTGAATAATGGTGCGGGCGACAGGGACATGGAGTGTTTTGAGGTGTGCCCAAACTAGCATGCATTCATTTTACGGGTGGGCATGTCAGACTAAGCCAGGACAGACGGCGAAAGTATGCCGGGGCGCAAGTGCAGGGAACCGGATGACGCGGACTCCTCAGTGTGCTGTTGCTCGGCGGGGGTCGCGGCACTAGGCAGGCCGAGGATGAAGGGGTGCGCAGTAGGTTCTGCAGTGGCACGACTGCGTGGGCGAGGGAGGAACAGTATGTAGGTGGTAGTAGTAGAGTAATTTGCGCGTCAAGGAAGTGAGTCGGACAGTCGTCTAGCCGCGGAGATCGACTAAGCATGGGATTAAATGAGGTGTAGTAAGCTTGCGTGGACGGAGGCTCGGATGCATGACATCATGGCTGGCATCCAGAGATTGCAAGGCGCTGGAGACAAGCAGCAAGCGTTGGTTTCTGAACTGCTATCATCTGCTTCTAGACCGTTTGCCGGCTAGCGACCGACGCCGGCGGCTCACCCGGCAAGGTACTGAGATCGACGGATCATGACCTTGGTCTACCCACCAAGGTTGCACGCAGTCGTGACATGGACGCAGACAACCAGATCCTCGCGCAGCTGATGGGAGGAGACAACATGGCAGTGCCCGCATTGCCCGCCTTTCTATCTGGGCGGGCCTGGGCATGGTCATTGTGTGCCTGGGCACCGCACGGTCACAGTCTGACAGCATCCATGCGACGAGGAACAGCAGTCTGTTCACGTACAGTAGTATGGTATGTATACACCTAGTGCTGCTGCCATAAGCCCGCCAGACAAACCAACGACCGCAACCGTCTCATGCAACCGACAAAACTCGTACTCCGCGTGCCCTAGCACTCGGCGCTTGCACCATAGCCTGGACCCGGGGGCAGTTGACGCAGTATTGGCAGGGCATCAGCGGCATGCGTCCCACCATGGCATGGGTGTCGAAAAGAAAAGTGTATGGCCCAATCCAGTACTGATCGCCATCTGGGGGTGCTGAATCTGGAGGCAGGTTGCGCTATCGGCAGCAGAGCAGGTCATTGCCAACTCGTCGCCCCAAATGCGCGATCTCAGGAACAGGGCAGTTCGTCATGATGCCATCCCTGGAACAGTCAGATCAAGGTTTGGGGGTCTGGGTGGATACCCGGCAGAGGAAAAGCTTTTTTTTCTTGCTCTTGCATTTGCGTGGCCATATATGGATCGCCTGGGGGAGATCGCTCGAGGCAGAGCGGAAGGAGCAGCGAGATGGCGCCGACGCGGACGTAAGACGAGGCGAGGCGAGAGCCCGCCAAGGCCAGGAGAATTCTCTGACCGACAAGTCCAGGGCGGGGTCACGTGACTTCGCTTTTGCCAGACTTCCCCGCAACGCGCCCGCGCGCTACAATCGGGCTTAGCTCGGACACGCTGCTCGTTCGGCGCTTCACTTCCACACACAACATCGTGACTTGCGCATGCCGCCACAACGGTGATGGACGCAACAGATGGAGCCTATGGTGCGTTTGGCGCTCCCATATACTGCTCACCCACATGGACTTACACGCTGCAGGGACAAGCCAACTGCCCCTGGCTGGGGCCATCCTCTGCTGCACCTCGATTCCCCCCGAGCAGCGCGTACGCCCACCACCGCCCTGTTTTCTCTATCGCACCTGCTAACCCCATGTTCCTGTGCAGTCTCAACTCGCATCCATTGGTGCGCAGATGGGCGCGACCATCAAGCTTGACCTCACTTCGGACGTTACCCACCTCATCGTCGGCAGCATTGACAGCGCCAAATATCGCTATGTCGCAAAGTCCCGCGACGACGTCAAGGTTCTCTCCCCCGCATGGCTCGAGGCTCTCCGCGAGGTCTGGATGAGCGGAGACGACGATCTGGACGTGGCAGCACTGGAAAAGGAATATCGCATGCCTACTTTTTTTGGCCTCAGGATATGCCTCACTGGCTTCGACAACCGTACACCCCCACCCCCACACATACGTGCAACTATCCCACGCTGACTCCCAATAGCTGAACAACGGCGGAGTATCCAGGAGACAATTGACGCAAATGGCGCCGAATACCATGGCGACCTTACCAAATCCGTGACCCATCTCATCGCCGCCACGCCATCGGGCAAGAAATACGAGCATGCTGTGAATTGGAGAATGAAGATTGTATCTCTCGAATGGCTGGAGCAGAGCCTCGAGCGAGGCATGGCACTCGAAGAGTCCCTCTACAACCCAACCATGCCCACCGAAGAGCGGGGCCAGGGCGCCTGGGACCGCAGACAGCCCATGTCGCCCGCCATGGGCAAACGCACACGAGACACCGAACCGAGCCAGGCACTCAATCCGTTTCGAAGAAAGTTGCGACGTTCAGCGAGCACAAAGTTAGGCAGTCAGAGTGATGCTCTATGGGCGGGCATTACTGCGCCAAGCTTCGAGAGACCGATCGACGAGGACGAGTGGACTGAGGACATTCTTGCTAAGCAACAAAGCACTCGAGCAAGTACACGCACACATACACCCGTGTCGCCTGCCAAAGATGCGTCTACCCTGGCACATGATGCGCTTGCCGAGTCGAAGCCTCGAGACCCTGCAGATGCCCAGCAACCACCCCTGCCTCTGCAGCCTGACAATGATTCCGGATATAATGGCATTTTCCAAGGGCGCCTCATTTGCCCACATGGATTTGATGCAGAAAAGGTCCAACATTCCCCACCCGTGCGCTCTAGACCCTGCTGACATGCTGGTAGACAAGCATCTTGCGGCAACATCTTGAGAGTAATGGTGCGCGAGTCATCCGCGTCATTGACCTCAACAATTTCCCATTGGATCAACTCAAACAAAGCTATGTCGTGATACCGCATGACGCTGAGATTGATCTGACGGCACTTCCGGCCCATGCCGGATCATATGTGAGCTGGGTCACCAATTGGTGGGTCGAGCGTTGCCTGTATGGAAAGCGCCTCGTTGATCCTGCAGACGATGTCTTAAGCCGACCTTTTGAAAGACTAAGCATTAGTGGTATGTTTGTGGCCCACAAATCCCTTATTGGTTCTGACGTCGTCAGGGTTCTCCGGCTTGATCATCAACTCCACGGGGTTTTCCGGCATCGAACTGCTGCATGTGACCAAAGTCGTCACACTTATGGGTATGTGAATATTCGAAAAAACCGCACCTACTGCAGCAGTCTGACTCATTTGGCAGGCGCCACGTATGATGAACAACTGTCGGTAAAGACATCAGTAGTGATCTGCAATCCTCCCACTGTAAACACACCAAAAATCAAATTTGCGACGGACAAGCGTATACCAGCTGTTCACGTCACTTGGCTGTGGGCATGTCTGCGCAGCGGACGACTGCAGCCATATGACGAATATCAATTAAATAAGACGACTCAGCCACCACCGCAGGATCCAAAGCAAAAGCTCCAGCCACAAGCAAACGTAGATACTGAGCCACTTCCCGAGGGCCCATCCAAGCCTCTTCAGAAAGCGCAGACTGCGAACGTCGCGTCGAGACAGCCACCACAACAAATACCTCAACGGCCTGGGGGGCTTAATCTTGCACCGTCCGCCGATGCGACCTTGCCAATAACAGCTAACAAGTCTGCCCTTCGCAGTAAAGATAGCAATAACCTGAATCAAGATGATGATCCGATTATCAGCGCATATGATGGCGGAGCATCGCATCCCCATCAGGCAATCAATGCTGCCTCTCCACCCCGACCATCAACCCCATTAAACAATTCATATACTTTCTCACGGCCAAGAAGCTCATCTGCAGAGTCGCTCATTGCCCCCGCGTCCCGCAAACCTAAAAACAATCAAACCACAGTCACCAGACCCTTAGGCTCGGAACCTGGACCGGATGTTATCATTCCGCCAGATACCGAGCCGCTAGTCCCGCAAGAAGCGTCCAAGCCTCGAAAAACCGCAGAAGAGAAAGACTACTCGTCTATTCTAGCGCAACTACGTGCCAATCGTAAGACTGCACCTGGTCCTAGTGATCAGGCTACATCAAAAACACGCGTACGGCGTCAGCTCGGCCGGGCAACATCGACACGTTCCAATGCGTCGGGCGGGGAAAGCTCAGGTGATATACTTGCAGATGATGACAACGAGAATACTGTAGTGATAGAGGAATATCAGGCCAGTCAGACATTGGGCTGGGACTCGCCAGGTGCGGCTAAAGCAAGAGAGCAAATGATTCGGAAACTCGGCGGTACTGTGCAAGAGAAAAGCGTTGCTGTCGAGGAAATCGGTGTTGTAAGAGACGTTGGCGGTGAAGAGCTGCTAGGGAGAGCGGGCAGGAAGAGGAGAGGATGAAACATGTGAAATGTGCATATGTGGTTTGTATATGTATGCGGAGCATTCTGGATGTACAGCATCAAATTAGCATGAAATGAGCGCATAGCGAGGGTGTTTTGGGTAAAAATGCATATAGACAAGATAGTCTCTGGACACTATAATGACTTACCATGACTCTATTTCTTACAACACTTATATCCCTAACCTTAAATCCCATACGTAACCTTCAGCCTCCTCTCCAAATGCCCCTTGGCAGTAATAACCTCATCCTCCCCTTCCTCACTCAACCCCAACCTCTGCCTCTGACTCCTCAACTCCTTCTCCCCCTTCCCCTCACGCCCAAACTCTTCAATCAACGCACTAGGCACAGCCTCCAACCGCACGTCATCCAGCGGGTGACAAAAATACGCCATGCTATACCTCTCCTCCCCACCGCCAAACGTCACACGATGCACCGTCGACTTGAGCAGCCCATTCGTCCAATAGCACAGCAAATCCCCAATGTTAACCAAAATAGGCGGATGCTCTAGAGCATCCGGATCGGGATTCACAGGCACGGGAACCCAGCTTTCCCCGTTCTTCGTTAGCAGCTCCAAGCCAGCCTGCCCGGGGAGCCGGAACAGCAGCGTGACGCTCCCGTAATCCGAGTGCGCGCCTGCGCGGATGCTGATTTCGTCGGATGTCGCCGTAGCAGACGATGATGTCTTGGGGTAGTACAGTAGACGGAAGATGGTACCTGAAGGGCCGCGAGATTGGTCGTGGCGGGTGCTGAAGTAGTCTTTTTCGGGGATGAGGAGGGCGGTGGAGAGGAGGGAGAGGATCTGTGTGCAGAGGGTGTGGCAGGAGGTTTGGAAGCGGGATATCAAGGGCGTGGAGGAGGAGAGGGGGGAAGGGAGGGGTTGGAGGGCTGGTTGCGGTGGGGCGATGTTGAAGGCTTCTTTTGGGTCGCCTTGCTACGAAGGGGAGTTGTTTTGTTAGGAGAGTGGAGGTGAAGGGGGAATTTGGGGGGTTACTCTTACCTTTTGGCCTTGGGGGTCGAGCGATTCACCTTGCATGGATACCCAACCGCGGTTTATGCCGCCGGCTTTGTCTGAGTGGATTGCGTATTCGGCCTTTTGTTCTTTTGGGGAGGCGAAGAATTGTTTGCTCTGATTTGGTCAATCTCGATTGTTTGTTTGATGATGTGATTGTTGGTCCTACAAGTTTGAACATATCGTCTATGTCTTGAGGTGGGATGGTTGCACCATCATTCTTTATGTAGAGAAAGCCATGCTTAGATGCTGCATCGAGAACTTGTTGGGCTACCTCTTCGGATGGATTTGATATGTCGATGACCGGGATAGCACCCTGGTCGTGCTCGGTGCTAGACATTTTGTAGAAAGTTCGTATAGGAGATTGAAAGGATGAAGGGTATAGATAACACAAGTGAGGGGCAATGTTCGTATTCCAATGGCTGATGCACTAAACGAAGTCTACGCAGAGAGTGTGTAATGCTTGCCATTTCCAAATTTAAGGTTTTCCAGCTGAAGTATGCCGCCCGCTCATTGACTACACCTCCATACGCCATGCACTCGCGTAGCAGTGCGGCGCTGTACCTGAACTAGCGCCCGGCTGATCAGGGATTCCAAAGTTCCCACGTTACACGCCAAGACGTGGAGCTGCGTCGGAGCTCCCAATTTCCCTACACAAGCACCCCGCAAACACTTCCAATTCATCCACGGTTGCCCTGGCCATAGTCCTACCACACTAGTACCACGGTATCATTCCCAAACTTATATTAGACCACCTTTTCTTTAATTCCACCCCTCATTCCCACCGCCTATCTGGCAAGCCACACACGCGACTGGCGCCATGATCCGCGACTTTGTGCAATGGACGGCCGCCTTCAGCGAGACGGGCGAGCTCGAGCAGTTGCGCGGCTGTCGCGTAGGCATTGAGGCCGCCGAGTATCTCAACCAGCGTATTCTCAACCACCCCCGCGCAAAGGAGCCCCTCGTCCCCGCACTTGGAGGTCTCCCACTGGCATTGGCGCAACACATTGAAGAAGATCTGGCCGCTTTCCGCAGTTTCGAGATTGAGCCTTACTTTGTATTTGGTGGGTTGGACATTACAAAGCAAGGAAATCCATTCGGGCACAAGACCGCAGAGGCGACTGTGAATGCAGATGCATGGAATTTGTACGACAGCCACCAGGCTGAGGCTTCAGTCGCTCGGTTTGGAGAGTCAAGTATGGCAGTCGGAGAGGACGTGGTTTGCATACGGTACTGACTGGTTGCAGCATACGTCACACCAGAAGACCTCTTTCGCGCATTGCAATCTATCCTTACCGAACAAAAGACTCGCTGGACGGTTGCACCATACAGCGCCTGGGCTCAGGTAACAGATACAACACAGATGTGACAGCAAGGCCTAACAATGTACAGCTGGCATATCTTGAGAAGGCCGAATACGTCCACGCCATCGCCGCTTCGTCAGACACCCTCATCTTCGAAGCCACCCGGCTCATCACATCATGGGACTTTGAGACGCGGCAATTCAGCTTTATACGACGAGAGAAATGTATAGCCGATCTGTCCAAGTTCGTCAGCGCACCTCAGATTTCCGAAGACATCTTTCTTGACACTTGCATACTGGCTGGAACACCATTCCTCCCTACACTTCCCATATTGGATGCGCCAAATAGGGCAGAGCTTTTGAAACCCTACAGTGCCATCAAGATGATTATGAGCAACGGTCAGTCGGGCTACTCTGTTGTCGTTAGCAACAACGATGTCCCGCCCTCTGGGAAAGAGTATGTGACTAGGTACCAAAAGGCACGCCTGGCTGTCAAGAACCATCCTGTCTACACAGAGGACGGAAAGATTGAGCCTCAGAACCCGGCCTCTATACCAAATGATGCAGTCGAGTACCTGGGTCGTAGGCTACCAGATGAGATACTACACTACATGTCAAAGGGCCTCATCAGCCCACGCATCCTTCAGTGGCGTACTACTGGCGAGATATTCGAAGTTCCCCCTATGGACGGAGGAGACTCGCCGGAATACAGGAATCTTGTGAGCTCGAAGCTAATTCCACTGCGGACATCGGTCATAAACCTGCTTTCCAGCTCTCTGCACAACTGGTATCGACACAACGATCTTGAGCAGACAAACTGGTTTTCGCCTCCGGATTCAAATAGGAAATTGGCATCCACTACTATCCACGTCGAGAGGCCATCAGAAGCACAAGCTCCCTCCATTGTCGACACATGGAATGTCAAGGAATCCACATTCAAAGACGCCGTTGGAAAATACAAGGTAAACAATCTTCCCAACTAACTTTCTTCTGGTACTAACATGAACACTAGGATTGTGGAATCCTCGGGGCAGCCATCTTGTCTTTGCAAGATGCTGACTTCGCCGCCAAGACCATATCTAAGAAGGAACACAAGAATCCACTCGCATCCTCCACTGAGATCCTTTACAACTCAATATGGCGCTTCCTCGCTTTACGTGAGTACGTGGACCAGAAGACGCACAACTTAACCCAATGGGGAAAGGTTCTTGCGGCTGTTATCTCTGGACTCAAGGGTAAGCCAGAGCATGAAGAGGCAGCGGTGCTGGCAGTCGAGTTGATCCGCATGGGTCTCTTGACTTCAGATATCAACATGTTCCCTACATACAACGGCGCACCAATGCGCGGTAGCAGTGAGTCAACAGTTTTAGATACGTGCAAGTTCACATAGCTAACAACCCCACAGCAAAGGACAAGAACTCGAACATGCTAGTATCTCGCGTTGCTGGTCTTGGTATTTTGCACCACCGACCGATTGGTTTCACTGGTCCTCTTAGCCAACACCTTCTCGGATATAACTCCATCATCAACGTTGTCCGTCAGACTCTGCGGGAACTTGTCGAAGTGGCGTGTACACACATGTTTTTGACTGGCTGTGCCAATCGTCATGTTGATATTACATCGGTCGCTATGAAGTAAGTGATTTTGGAGACTTTTCGTCTCTTGTAGCATGCTAACGTTCATCAGACTTCCCTTCCTTTTACCGAACAACTGCGCACTGAGCATTGCCGTCAAATCCTACCTTGATGAGTTACTTAGTAACGACGCCGATCCCACAGCTGCGGAAACCAAAGCCCGTGTAATTGAAACAGCATCAACACGCTACTTCCCACAATCGCTCAACTTTGTTGAAGACCTCACGACGGCTTTCTCCATGTGGGACGCCATCTACGCTGGAGTCAACAGTGCAAGCAGCGCGACTATCCCAGAAGCCACCAAGCAAGCCTGGACGGAGACGAACCAATGGCTTGCTGAACGGCGATAGTACCGCGGAAATGACCAGTATATTGAGAGGTTAAAACGCACGATGAGAAGCGGAGTGGCAGATTACATAGCTCAGAAGACTCGATTGCAAATTGTCAGGGGTGCCATGCGGGGCCTGAGACAACGTCAGGCTGCAGATCCAAGGGCGAGAGAAGAGGACTTGGAAGCCCTTGATGAGCAAATGAGAGAGCTGGCTTTATTGCTAAACTATGGGGAATAGTCATGATAAGATGAGACTCGTAGGTTTATGCTTTCGAAATGAGAGATTTTACAGGAAATCTAATATTTTACACTGTGAATTGGTGGTATCTTTTTGCTTTATGAGCTGTAATGTGACCCTTCACTTATGAAATGAGTGTTGTGTAGTTGTAGTCATTCAGTGTTTTGAGCGTAGTAGGCGAGTCATGGTCATTTGAACACTTGGACTTGGTTGATGATTGATGAGTAGTACTTTCATATCTTAAAATGATTTATAGTGACAAACGTCTTTTGTTTTTTCTAATTTCACAGGACACATGTGCTGCTGACCTGATAGAATTGAATATCTACTGTCTCATACCAGCAGGCAGTCATTGTACTATACGAAATCAGGGCTTCGGGCAATATGCCTTATCGATACGTGAAGGCCCCCCCATCACAACGTGAAACCACCGCACCTTGCTTTTGCTGGAGCCACGTTGGCCATTAGTCTTATTAATATCCAGAGAGAGAGAGAGCGAGAAACAGTGAGGGCATGTCAAGCTGTTATACTCCGCCGGCGGGTTCGGGCCAGATTCACTTATCGTAAACACCCGAAGAACTGATATGGATATCTCTCTTGGCGTTGCTATGGTGGCGTAAGTGAGGCTGTAGCAGGCTCCAGGAGGATGCGTAGCAGCGCCAGTCTCAGTTGGGTACGGCTAGTATTGGTACCCACGGGATAATGATTGGCCAAGCCGGCGCCTGTAGGTGGCAATGGGATACAGCTCGCGGTGAAGGGGACACAGTGTTTCTTAGTACTTAGTTTTGCTTGTCTAAGCGGTTCCAGCAACTTCCAATGGCGTTGCGGACCGAGCACGGACCTTAAGGCAACATTGAGCTAGCTCTAACAGTGAGATCACCGACTGTTCAAGCTCCAACTTACTTAAACCACCACGCCCCAGGCATAGAAGGTCGTTTAAACTCCATCTAACCCCCCACCCTACCCACCGATACCCTTCACACCTGCGTTGCTGCGTCAACTGTCACTCTTTGTACCGGAATTCCGAATCCCGCAGCACATCACATAGACACATCAGCAACATGTCGGCTGAACCAGACCACACGAAGCCGAAGCCGGATCTCTCAAAGTGAGTTGATTGCCACCAGCTCTAGAATTGACAATATACTTACATCTCGATAGAAACCCGGACGGCGCTGAGCCCAAGGAGGTAGGCACTGATCAATGCTCTTGATGCGACGGCCCCGCTAACCCGCCACAGAACGATGAGACCGCGACCGCCATTCTCAAGAAGAAGAAGAAGCCAAACTCGCTGATGTGAGTACATCTGGAAATGAAACTTTGAATTGGATACTGACCTTTGTAGCGTTACCGATGCCGTCAACGATGACAACTCTATCATCGCCCTCTCAAACAACACCATGGAGACCCTCCAGCTCTTCCGCGGTGACACAGTCCTGGTAAAGGGCAAGAAGCGAAAGGACACCGTCCTCATCGTGCTCGCTGATGACGATCTCGATGACGGCTCAGCGCGGATAAACCGTGTTGTTCGCCACAACTTGCGGGTCAAGCACGGCGACGTTATCACCATCCACCCGTGCCCCGACATCAAATATGTATGTGTCATTATTACAAAACTGCGATTTCTGCTCAATTCTGACTTCTATCACAGGCCAAGCGCATTGCAGTCCTCCCCATTGCCGACACTGTCGAGGGTATCACCGGTTCGCTCTTCGATGTTTTCCTTGCGCCATACTTCCGCGAAGCCTACCGACCGGTCCGCCAAGGCGACACCTTCACAGCCCGCGGTGGTATGCGACAAGTCGAGTTCAAGGTCGTTGAAGTCGACCCACCAGAGTTTGGTATCGTCGCACAAGATACCGTCATCCACTGCGAAGGCGAGCCCATCCAGCGTGAAGATGAAGAGGGCAACCTCAACGAGGTCGGCTACGACGACATTGGTGGCTGCCGAAAGCAGATGGCACAGATCCGAGAGTTGGTTGAGCTGCCACTGCGGCATCCTCAGCTCTTCAAGTCGATCGGTATCAAGCCCCCGCGTGGTATTCTCATGTACGGCCCTCCTGGTACCGGTAAGACACTGATGGCTCGTGCCGTTGCAAACGAGACTGGTGCTTTCTTCTTCCTGATCAATGGTCCCGAAATCATGTCCAAGATGGCCGGTGAATCAGAGTCAAATCTGCGCAAGGCATTCGAGGAGGCCGAGAAGAACTCGCCCGCCATCATCTTCATTGATGAAATCGACTCAATTGCGCCCAAGCGTGAGAAGACCAACGGTGAGGTCGAGCGCCGTGTTGTCTCTCAACTTCTTACCCTCATGGACGGCATGAAGGCTCGCTCCAACGTTGTCGTCATGGCCGCCACCAACCGTCCCAACTCTATCGACCCTGCTCTCCGTCGTTTCGGTCGTTTCGACCGTGAGGTCGACATCGGTATTCCCGACCCCACCGGCCGTCTCGAAATCATGCAGATCCACACCAAGAACATGAAGCTTGCCGACGACGTCGACCTGCAGACCATCGCCGCCGAGACCCACGGTTATGTCGGTTCGGATTTGGCGTCGCTGTGCTCTGAGGCTGCCATGCAGCAGATTCGTGAGAAGATGGATTTGATCGACCTTGATGAGGACACCATCGATGCCGAAGTGCTCGACTCGCTCGGTGTTACCATGGAGAACTTCCGTTTCGCTCTCGGCGTATCTAACCCATCAGCTCTCCGTGAGGTCGCTGTTGTCGAGGTGCCCAACGTCCGATGGGAGGACATTGGTGGTTTGGAGGACGTCAAGCGCGAACTCATTGAGTCCGTGCAATATCCCGTTGACCACCCAGACAAGTTCCTCAAGTTCGGCATGTCCCCATCACGAGGTGTGCTCTTCTACGGTCCTCCTGGTACCGGTAAGACGCTTCTTGCCAAGGCTGTCGCCAACGAGTGTGCGGCCAACTTCATCTCCATCAAGGGACCCGAACTGCTCTCCATGTGGTTCGGTGAGTCTGAGAGCAACATCCGTGACATCTTCGACAAGGCTCGTGCTGCTGCACCTTGCGTTGTCTTCCTTGATGAGTTGGACTCTATTGCCAAGTCGCGTGGTGGATCTCAAGGCGATGCTGGCGGTGCTTCGGACCGTGTTGTCAACCAGCTTCTGACTGAGATGGACGGTATGACATCAAAGAAGAACGTGTTCGTCATTGGCGCTACGAACCGACCGGAGCAGCTCGATAACGCGCTGTGCCGTCCTGGTCGTCTTGACACGCTTGTCTACGTTCCTCTGCCTGATCTGGCGTCACGTGTCAGCATTATCAAGGCTCAGCTCCGCAAGACACCTGTGGCTGATGATGTTGACATCGACTTCATTGCGCAAAACACACACGGATTCTCTGGTGCCGATCTTGGTTTCGTCACCCAGCGAGCCGTCAAGCTGGCGATCAAGCAGTCGATTGCGATTGACATTGAGCGTCGCAAGGCTCGCGAGGCTGCTGGCGAGGATGTCGACATGGAAGTTGACGAGGAGGATCCCGTACCTGTGCTGACCAAGGCGCACTTTGAGGAGGCTATGCGTTCTGCCCGTCGTTCGGTGACCGATGTCGAGATCCGCCGATATGAGGCCTTTGCGCAATCAATGAAGAACTCTGGCGGCTCCAGCTTCTTCCGCTTCCCTGACGCGGAGAACGCCGCGGCTGGTGGCGACCAGAACACATTTGGAGCTGGTGGCGAGGACGAGGACCTGTACAACTAAGGAAAGGTTGTAGCAGGGAAGGACAGAAGAACGGGACTGGGATGATATAGCCTTTATGAGAGACGGGTTTAGCGTTTTTTTCTTCATGGCAAGGCAATGCATGAACCGGGCCTTTGGAGGGTTCTGGATGAGTGCAGACACGGGGGGATAATTGGGGAGACATGATGAGATATTGGTAGCAGCAGCAGTAGTTGCCATGATGCAGTGAATGAATGAGAATGCATGTTATGAAGAAAAAGAAGAAGATTTGTATAGTACTGTGATTGTAGTGTGATGTGATTTGATTTGATGTGATTGATTGATTGATGTCTAGTGTGACGAGGGTATTTCCCCTGGCACTATGGTGGTAGATAGGGCTACATAGATTATTTGTTGAACAAAAGGTTGTAGCTACTATACGGAATCTTGTCTGTATGGTACAAGTCTGCATTCTCTGCCGTTGCGATGTGATGATAACGATGTAGTAGAGGAGGTGCAGAGAATATGTACTTAAGTATGTACGTATGTGTTTGTGCATGGATATGCTGGCGAATAGTGGATCCCGAGGGTTTGCAACGGTGGCAAGGTGCAAGCACAAGGGTCCGTGAGGAAGGTAGGCCCTGAACAGCGTTTTTTTTTGCAACGGTGGCATTGGCCCTATAGTAGTTTTTTTTCCTTGAACAGACAATGTGGCCTCTTGGAATGTGAAGATCCATAGTTTTTTTTTGATAGACAGATGAGATGGAAGCAGGCGGATGAGGTGCATATGGATTGGAATGAAAGAAGGAGAAGAGGCATCACTTATCATCCTCATATGTAATCTCGCATACCTTTTCCAACTCTTTCATGACCGTCTTGGCGCCGGCATCGATTGCTGATTTGGGGATTTTGAGATCAAAGTCCAGGGCGTCGTCGGCGGGGCCGTCAGCGCCGTTGAGTTGGTCGTCGCTGAGACCGTTTGTGGCGGATTGTTGCTTGCTACTGCTGTTGTTGTTGTTGTTGTTGTTGTTGTTGCCGCTGGCACCGTCCAACTGACGCGTGTGCTCGCGGATACGCTGCATAGCGAGGTTCCTGGCCTCCTCGCACGTGGTGGCCTGGCCCGAGCGGAAGAGCTCGGTAATGTAGGCTCGGAGAGCGTCCTTGAAGCCTGACGAGCGCAGCGACTCGTCGAGCGTGGCCTCGATGTTGCGGATGCCGGGCCCGGCGAGCAGGGCCGAGTAGATGTTGTTGCGCAGGTCGCGCGAGATGCCCGACTGGGCTTGCTGCGTCGTGATGGGGATGGGGGTGTCGGACATGATGATTTGATGCGTGATGATGCGTTATGTTATCGGATGTTTTTTTTATGTGGAGAATCCAGGGAGCGAGCGGGTAGGTGGCCGGGCTTCCGGTAATTGGGTGGGTTTCTTGGATAGGTCTGAAAAGAAAGGAGTTGTTGGTTTTTTGGGTAATGGAGGTTTGGCCGGGGGTGGTTGGTTGGAAGGTTTGATTGGGTATAGTATGAGTATTGGCCCTTTTCTTTCCCTCCCTCGCGGAATCAGGCGATTTTATTGGGTGGGAGACGGGGGTTAGTAACCAAGAAAAAACAAAAGCCGAGTGGAGATAGGGAAAGGGGAGTGAGAGGAGTTAATTGATTGCGAATTAAGACTCGGAAAGGGAAGGATTGGAGGGTGATTTCGATAAAAACAAAGAGGAGGCTCCAGGGACGACGTTGGAAGAGAGCAATACCGGGTCAGCTTCCCAAAGTCGCGGTAGTTGCTGATCCTGTTCACGTGGGTTGGGGGCGCGCGTGGGGTTGTGCTTTCTCGCTACTGGGGGGGGAGGGGGGCCGGCGATGTAGTATGTCGTAATATAGGGATGGCAGCTTTCCTTGTCAGGTGCGACGTGAGGTGCGGCGGGCGGAAGTAACCGATTTGGCGACGGGCCAGCCGGGGTGGAGGAGGGGTTTAGTTTACTTAAGCGTTGGCGGTGAAGATCCCGAGTTCGCATGGGATGAGTGGAGAGTGTGGCTAGGGAGGTGATAGGAAGGGAGAGGGCGAGAATGGGATAGTGATTTAATAGCGCTGCTAGACTGGGGCGGTGTTATGAATGGAGGAGAGGCAGGCAGGCAGGGTGCAGTGCCAAAAAGCAAGGAGAGGCCAAGGGCAATGGGGTGTGCGGGGGAATGTTACGTGTGGGTTGATGGTTGATGGTTGATGCGTGGACGTGGGTGTTGCATGTAATGTACTATGTACTGTGTGTACTTGGAGTCCGTCCTGACATCGAGGTACATGTGGTTGTAGGGGATATTAGCGGGCGCGGTCGGTACCTGCATGCTTTATCGCAATATTGGCTTCCAAGCAGCAGCAGCGTCGAGCCAGCACGGACGCCGCCGGCTGCCCAGCTAGCCGCCTGTCGGACGGTATAGGGTATTGGCAATCCAGATGCAGAAGCAGACGCAGCCTGCCCGCCCTGTTGGCGCTGGAGTGACTTCTTTCTTTCTTTCTTTTCTTGCCAGCCAGCGGTCTCTTCTCTCCCCTCTCTCTCCCATTCTCTCTCTCCTTGTCCCATCCTCCCCGCCGGCCTGCGTGCTGTCCTGTCCCTCCCAGGCGCATGTGCATGTTGTTGCATCTGCTCCTCATCTTGCTCGCACGGTCGAATGCACAGCCCGCCGCCGCCGCCGCTGCTGCTGCTTGCTTTGACGACACGCCCTCTCCCCCTCAGGCCGTCGGACGACAAAGCGCCTAGCCGCAAGCCACTCGCCCGGCGACGACAACCCTCTCCCTCTCCCCGCCTTGCTGCTCACCTCTGCCCCACCGGCTAGCTGTGCATCTGAGACTGAGCCTGCACTCCCGCCCTGCTCCCGTCATCGACGAAACACGCCGTCTCAATCTCGCTTCGTCTCAGACAGGGTGCCCCAATCGCCCTGGGGCCAGCCTCGAGTCTAGCGCCGAACCGTCATCGATAACACAGACCTTGTCCCTCCACGAGCCTGCCTGCTTGCAAGAGAGAGGCCTTGGCATCATCACCGGCCGAGATTCGATATCTCTCTCTACCCACATCTCTACTAATACCTCTGTGCCAACCCTCGGCCTCTCCTCCTGCTGCCTCTCCTCCTTCAGCCCCCTCGCGTCATGGCATACACCACAAAGTACCACGAAGATTCGGATGCCGACGACGAGTTTGAGCGCCAGGCCATCTCCAGCCCGACCCTGCCCGTCGAGTACGAAAGCTCACCCACCAGCTCCGGCCCGCTCAGCACCGAACACACGCCCACCACCTTTACCCATTCTCGCGACAGCAAGAGCAGCCCAACGGGGCACATCATGGAGTGGAATGAAGACCAGACGGCCGACTTCATAGCCGACCTCGGCCTCGAGCAATACTCGGACACCTTTGCTAGTACGTGGCCTTGCTCCGCCCACCTTGGCTCTGCCCTTGTCTATGTGTGTTTTTACTAATCTCCTCTCCTACAGATGAGGGCATTACCGGAGACGTACTGGCCGCACTACAGCATGCGGAGCTGAAAGAACTGGGCGTGGGCAGTGTGGGCCACCGTCTCACCATCCTCAAGGCCGTCTATGACATCAAGATACGGCAGAATGTGCCCATGGACCCTGATGACTACGTTCCATTGTGTGCGTGTTCTTTTTCTTCTTTTCCTTTTTTTGCCATCTGCTTTTCTTCACATCCTCCAGGCCCTAACAATGCATAGCTGCCGACACATCGGCACAGGAAGCCCCGCCTACACAAGACGACTTTGCCAGAGTCATTCGAGTAGTCCAAGCGCGTGACGAACGCATCCATACAGCCGAATCGGAACTGCGCCACCTCCGAGAAGACCTCAGCCGCGTCATGGACGAGAATAAGCGCCTGCGCGAGGAGATATTACCACTGATTCGCATGTTGAAAGACAACCAGCCACTTCCGACTCCCCATGAGCACACTCTCACCTCCCCACCAGCAACTCAAGAGAGATCTGCTGGAAGCAGTCTGTCGCGTAAGTTCTCCACCAAGAAGCTTTTCCTTGGGTCCGCGCCAAAAAACCCCTCTCCAACCATCCAAGAGCATCGTGCCCTTGTCGATCATTCTTCGTTGGATCCCTCAGCAGCAGCCGTCGCAGCTTCCTCACACCTCACAGCATCTCTCGGCAGTGGCGGCCCACAAATGTCGCCCAACTCCATTGCCCAACCCTCGCCTACATCGCCCGCATACACACAATCCTCAAGTCGCCAATACAGCCGCGACATACCCCGCAGCCACGATCATGACACAAACTCTGGCTGGAGCCAAACCAACACATGGAACTCCGACGCCAACTCCATATCCGACCGGAACCGCGATCCCCGCGCCACTCCCGCACCACTATCCTCACGACCTATGCGAAACAATGCTGCGCCAACACCGAACCCCGAAGAACGCGATCCTCCACTTTCTGGTGGCTCCAGCTCAATGAACGCCCCCACATCGGGCACTTCCTCTTCCACACCCTCCACGAACCCGCAAGTCGAAATATTCAAGTCGTTCCGCGTTTCCATCGATGACCCTTGTCACAAGGTCCTTCCCGTTGCGCTCAAGAAATACAACATTACAGCAGATTGGCGACAATATGCTTTGTATATTGTTCACGGCGATCAAGAGCGTTGTTTGGGACTGAACGAGAGGCCGTTGATCTTGTTCAAACAACTCGACAAAGAAGGCCGCAAACCCATGTTCATGCTTAGGAAGCATGCCGCACCACAAGAAGGTCACGTTAGTACCGTGGGCGGCAACGACGTACGGCCTGTAAACCCCCAGACAGAGAGCTTTGGATGGGGCAACCAGAACAGAGGCACTCCTCTGCCTGGCGGCGTGCTGTAGAGAACCCGCATCCCCAAGACCGGGTTAAGACTTGTTGTATTTTTTCTCTTGCGAGCAAGCAAGTATTGTAAGATTCAAGAAGAGCATTGGAAGAGCATGGTTACAGGCAGTTATCGTCGACAGTGTGGTGCCCATGGCTCGCCATAGGGAAAGATGGCTCAAGGAGTCATGGGCAAGACGACGGAGCTTTTTGGTGTATCCCATCATGATGATTGGAGTTTTGGCGCATCGACAAGGAAGTTTTCCTGGCACATAAACGGCGTTTGATCTGCCCAAGGTCCGCCTTTGTTTATTTTTGTAACTTGACTGCACCGTCTAGAGAGAAAAAAAGAAGAAGATGGACGGTGTGTATGTCGAAGAGTTGGGCTATCACATTTATTAGAGTATAGGGAAAGGGGAAGAGAGAAAGAGAGAAAGAGAAGAGGTTATCAGGTTCGGATTTTGGAGATGATCTATCTTGTTCTTGCTGCTTTCCACATGAAGGAAGCCTTTTTCCTTCTTGGAGCAGCGACCTCGGTCCCATCAAAAGAGGCCACGCAAAGTTTTTTTTTCTTATATATTTTATTTATTTACATCTACTTATCTTTCTGAAGCTGTTTATCAGTATATTGCACTTGACGTGGTTGATTTGTACCGATGTATCTACTCTAAAAGTGAGAAATGAAAAAGCATTCTGTTCCGCTGCTGAATACTAGATGTACTGCATTCATTTCCCAATCTTTGTACTACTATTGATCTTGTCTACTACCCTCTTTTCTTCACCATAGTCCTGTATCTATCAACATTACCCCACATTTTTCAACTCATCTCGAAAAGATACATAGCAATATCACCCTCGCATTCCCTCCATCTCTCCTTCACCCTTGACTCCCCTCCCTACAACCCTAAAATGCTCAATTCCCTCCGCCCTCTATTCTTAGCTCCTCCTCCTCTCCTCCCATACCTCCCTTCCACCCCCCTTACCCCAAATCCACTCCGAAAGAACAACAATGCCTTTAACAACCCTCATCTTAAAAAAATATAAAATAAGAAATAAAGTTTAACGCGCAATAGAACGACACCTCCCTCTTGCGCTTGTCGTTCCCTAGCCTTTTTTTTGCCTGGGGTATTCCCCGTGACGTTTTTTTTTAGTAGCTTCGGGACATCAGTGTGGCTGGGCGGGCGCCTTCTGTGTGTGTGTGTGTGTGTGGCTGTGTGACTCGAGAAGTGCGGGAAAAAAAGCATGAAAGAAGGAAGATCAGGATTGTGAACTAGGAGCGTGTGTGGGGGGGTTGAGGGGAAGGAAGGGGAATGCTTGCGTGGGTGAAACAGTAGTTTAGTTCGGGGGGAGGTTGCGTGATGTGCGTGTTGCGGGTAGTAAGTAGTAGTGTGTTGCTTTTCTTAGACGGCGGAGATGGGCGAGGGAAAATGCAAATCATTCCCGCTCAAAACGGGAGGACCCTGATTTGCATTACTAGAAGAATTTTTTTCTTGGTATAGGCAAACGTGGGATGGACGTGGTGGGCGGGTAAAAAAAGATACGAGGCAGTTAATTGCAGACCCATCTCGTAACTTGAGAATAGATAGTATGCTGAGATTTTTTTCTGGGATGGTGATCTTCTCGGGAGAAGGAAGGAGAGGGGGTATACGTTATACAGACATATCTCAAGACTCTTTCAAAACGGCTTCGCCGCCTTCCTCAACTCCGTCCTTCCACTGACTGGGTCCCTGAATTCCCTCCAGCTAACAGGGTGCATGACCCGCCCTTCCTCGCTCCTCGCAAGTACAACGCCGTACTCATTTCTGTCAGTCGCAACGTAGTAGTTTCCGCTGTCACCCAGACTAATCACGGTGCCGCGCACCAAGTCGCCAACGCGGAAGCTTTCTTCAATCTTGATCTTGTCCTTTTCCGTTGCGCGAATATCTTCGCGCCGGATCTGTGCGAGGAAGGCTTCCCGGCATACAGCGTCGTCGACGACGAGGATCTCGCACGAGGCGAAGCGTGGGCCCAAACGCGTTATGCGGACTAGCACCGTGCTGGACACCGTTGGCAGCAGGGGCACACCGCCCCCGGAGTTGGGGCCTAGGATGCCTGGGTCGCTGAAGCTGGGCGGCCGGGTTATCGCGACGAGAGGTGGTAGCTTGGCTTTGTTGCTCCCTGGTGTCGGTTGTGGTGCTGAGCCTACAGACACCACTGGCCCTGCTATTGAGGCATAGATTTGCGATTCATAAATGTGCGTTCCAGGGCCTGGAGAGTACTTGTCAATGCTGCCGAGAAGCTGGCCCGGCAGGGCTATGGATGGTAGTGCCATTGTGCGTGTGTGGAGTACAAGAAAGAGTGCTGTTTGATGCGGTCGCGTATTAAAACGTCTGCTATGCGAAGAACCCGATGAAGTGCTTTTTTTCGGAACCACTAGTCGGAATTTGGTAAGCCGCTTTTGAGATTCTATAGCATGTTCGAACACGCGCGGTATTCGATGCGAACTCGTTCTTATTCTAGCAAGTGCGCGCACAGATGGTTGTAAGTGTTGACCAAAGTTACTTGCGCATGTCTCGAACTTTTAGTCGCGGAAGCTTACGTCATTCGCCTAAACTTGCCCCTCGTACGCGTTGCAAAGTCACGTACTGTGTAAACATACATGCAAATATGTACTGCGATCCCGCGACTCTTCATTAGACTATAGTATACTATGTTGCAAGACTGCGCCGCCTGTGCAAGTCAACGCTCTCATTCCATTGTCCCAGTTGAGCTCTCATGGCTCCAACTTTACAAGCGCCTCTGCGAATACAAAGCAGAAGAACGCCAATTTTGTGCCCGACATATATGTATAGCTCCGTGCTCCAATCGCCGGGCTATGCAATCCCACGCAAATCAATCATGAAGTCATTCGCTCATGGTAACGTTCCGATAAAAGACGCGCCCCATCTGCCTCTCAGACAGGTTCATCCGCGCCCCTTCTGTCCGGGGTCTCACTCGTCGGTCCGGCGACTAGACGGCCTGGTAGAGGAGAAGTGGTTCGCCAATGTTTTCTATCTCAGGAATCGTGCACTTGAGGTCGAACGCTTTTGATAGCACGATCTTGAATATCTGGGACAAGGTCAGCATATATTCGACTGAACAGGGAGATTTCGTACTTTTTGCACGTTGATGCTGTGACTTGTTGAGCTAAAGATTAAACTAGCCTTCATTGCTCGTGCAAATCGTTTGGCCTATACCTGGTTAGCAAACTAGGCTGACATCCAAGATCCAAACATCGTGTGTACCTGGTTAGAAATTTCTTCCTGTTCTTCTCGAGGAAAGTTGACGAAATGATCGTATTTTGTGCCGACTAAAAAGGGGATAGCAGTCTTGTTGAAGCCACGCCCTTGCCGATACCACTCCTTGATCGAGTTGAGAGTGCTCTTACGCGTCAGATCGAACATGAAGAGTATCGCGACAGCATCGTTGCAGACTAATGGCAACATGTTGACGAATTCACGTTGACCACCTAGATCCCAAATAGAGAATGTGATTTCGGTGTTCCGGATCGAGATGGTCTTTTCCATAAAGTTGACACCTGCGCGTGTCAGAAACTGCAACCTCTAGAAAAAAGCATGGTGTAACGCACCTAATGTTTGGATGTAATCTTCGTCCCAACTACCCTCGACATACTTGACCATCAGACTGGTCTTTCCGATTTGCGCGTCTCCGACCATGCCGACCTTGATGACTACGCTGGCATTTTTGACTGCTTCCTGTTGTTGTTGTGCGCTCCGTTGTTGGTCTTGGTATGAGTTTGACCGGGCGCCGCCCTCTGAGGTCGGGTACCGTCCCATCTGTGAGCTAGGCCGCGAGTGCGATTGGCCGACGTGTGCCTCTCTGCTGGAGTCGTAGTAGCCGTGCCGCGGAGGAGTATCGGCATCTGAGGATGTAGTGAAGCGCGAGCCATTGTGTGTTGTGTACTGGTAGGCGGTGTCCGAGTATGACGTCGATGGTCGGTGAGGCTCGTGTCCGTATGGGGAAGGGCTGTTGTTGAGGCTGTTAGATTGGGCTGGATCTGGTAGCGGTGTGACGGTGTTGGCGGTAATGGTGCTGGCCATGCTGTCATCGTTCGTGTCCATGGTCTGGTCCATATGTTTTTGCGCCTCGTGTTCATCAACAGGTACGGGCTCGGGCTGCAGCTGGTCAGACCCCAGTTGCTCCGGCGGCACCTGGACAGGTTGGGGGAGTGTTTCTGGCACAGGCGCCTGACTCGAGTACTCTTCCATGGCAGCGGCAGCGACTTCTAGCGGTATATATTCGGCAGCAACGAGAGCTGAGGGCGCGCACGCGTCGAGAGCGATAGACAAGGAAGACCCGGCAGACGCGACGTTCGAGGAGTTTCCAGGGCCACTTTCACGCGTGCGATGGCATTCGGGGACAAAAGGGGCGTGTGTGTTGTGAGCTGAAGTCGACTTGTTGACTGAGTGCTAGCCGCGATGCAATTGGGTATCATGGGGTAGCGCTGATGGCTCGCCGTGTCCTGGTTCGCCAAGCCACAAGCCACTGCGAGGGGCTGCTGTGGCTGGTGCTCGATAAGCCGCTTATCGCGTACTATTCAAAAAGTTCGTTTTCCAATTCACACTTGTGCGACTTTTTTTGCGACTCGCCCCAGCACAACCACACGCAAGAATATATTCAGACGTAAAACATGGCAAAGCGAGCGGCAGAATCAGAGCAAGAGCTGGAGGCTATCAAGAATGGCGAGCGGCCCATGGAAGTCGACGCCCAGAACGAGGCAGGCGAATTCGAGGATGAGTTTGAGGACGAATTCGAGAGCGAGGATGAGATTCTCGAGGCAGGAGTAGACGGACGGCCAGATGAGGAGCGCGAGGCCGAAGAGCGCGAAAATGGCATGGATATCGACAAAGGTCAAAGAGTTCCATATGCCATACTTGAATATGCTGCTAACTATTTCTCTAGGCACATTTATTCCTGGACGTCACAAACTCTCCCCCGGCGAGACGCTGAACCCCGATCTTTCGACATACGATATGCTGCATACCCTAGAAGCGCCATGGCCCTGTCTGTCCTGCGACATTGTACCCGACAACCTAGGCTCAGATCGCAAAACATACCCCGCAACCGTGTACGCAGTCGCCGGCACACAAGCAGCACGGGGAAGGGACAAGGAGAACCAGATCATGGTCATGAAAATGAGCAGTTTGTCGCGCATGGAGAAGGAAGACGAGGAAGACGAGGACTCGGATTCGGAAGACGAGGCATCCGATCCCATATTGGAGACCAAGTCGATACCATTGACGAGCTGCACGAACCGTATACGAGCACACCAAACACCACAAGCAACATCCGCGCAACCCCCAACGACTCTCACAGCCGCCATGACAGAGTCAGGCCAGGTTCTTATCCACGACGTCACCCCACATCTCACCTCTTTTGATACACCCGGCACCACCATCTCTCCCGCACAAAATAAACCAGTCTGCACCATTCGAGCTCACGGATCAAACGAGGGTTATGCGCTAGACTGGTCTCCCATGGTACCAGAAGGCAAGCTTCTCACCGGTGACTGCGCTGGAAAGATATTTGCCACGACCAGGACGCAAGGTGGAGGCTTTGTGACTGACACCACACCTTTTACTGGCCATCGGGGCTCAGTCGAGGAGCTTCAATGGTCTCCAACTGAGAAGACTGTGTTTTCTTCAGCGTCAAGCGACGGCACAGTCAAGATCTGGGATGCTCGATCAAAATCACGGAAACCAGTACTCAGTGTCCAGGCCTCCAAGACTGATGTCAACGTACTCAGCTGGTCGCATCAGACCGCTCATCTTCTCGCTTCTGGTGCAGATGATGGTGAGTGGGCAGTCTGGGACTTGCGACAATGGAAGCCATCTACCGACATGTCCAGCGACAAGAAGCCTTCGCCTGTCGCATCTTACACATTCCACAAAGAACAGATCACCTCTGTCGAGTGGCACCCTACAGACGACAGTATCGTCCTTGTTTGCGCCGGTGACAACACGCTCACATTGTGGGATCTCGCCGTCGAACTTGACGATGAGGAGAGCAAATACACAGCAGGAGTACAAGACGTACCACCACAACTGCTATTTGTGCACTACATGGAGCAAATCAAGGAGGCACACTGGCACCCGCAGATTCCGGGCGCCATCATGGCTACCGGCGGATCAGGATTCAATGTTTTCAAGACAATTAGCGTATAAAAGTAATTTGGTATTTACGAATAAGAAACTTCATCATCTTACTGGTTTTCAGATATTGATGTGTGCGTTGGAAGCAGTCCTAACTAGTGACGCCCTTATATCCCTTCCAAACCTAATTCCGGACAAACAAAGAAAACGCCACAATTCACATTTGGACATTTAGCTAAAGACAGCTCCTGAGTCCGCGTGTTTATTGATCTTCTGTTCGCTACATAGTATCGTGCTTGCGTGTGACATCTATCTCCTTGAACTATACACTCTCATCTTTCATCTCCATAGCATATTCTGTTTCGGTATTTAACAGACTGAGTTCCACAACCACCAAGACGGACAACACATACGGGCGCATTTCTCATGACCTCCGCAGAACCCAGCGCTTCTTCGGCCTCGGCCGCATCGCCCGTACTCTCAGTACCCTCACAACACCAATATTACCATACGCAAACCCGCCCTGCATCATGTGGTCCTCTCCTCGCGCTTGACACTCGATACGAAGAAAGTGCTCTCAGAACTCCACTCCACGCCCTCCCCTTTCCGCATCCAAAATGGTGTGTTGATCCGGCCACCGGAGCCGTATACGAAGACGCAAGTGCGATACTAGGGGCGTGTGAACCAGGGCTAGAAGACGTGCGACCAAGCATAGAAAATATCGAAAAGGACTTAGTGACGAAGAGGAAAAGGGATTTTCAAGAGAAAGAAAACGAGAAATCCCGAAGCAAAAAAAAGGAGAGGCAAGAATGACAAAAATGCTTAATCATAAAATTTAGAGAAGAACGAGGCGTATCCAAAGACCCCCATATCTTCAACGTATACTAATCTCACACATCTCTCTTCAAACCGGTCGTTCAATGGGCCTAACCTTCTCTTCCCTCACACCTCCTTCCTGAGCCGGAAACAACGGTGTACTAGCCTCACTCATCTCCCTAATCTTCTTAATCAAATTACTGTAGTCCCATTCATTAGTTTCTCATCCCACAAAAACAAAACTCCACTTCACACTCTCCTTGCATATTTGGGGGTAAACTTACTTAACGGGTAAATGTAACTTATTCTGTTCTCGCCACAGAATCCCTACTACCTTGTCACGCCCGCGGCTGTGGTCTTCCAGGTGCTCGGTGATGAGTTGGCGACCGAGTTCCTTGCTGCAGCCGTATATGCGCTGGGTGCAGCCGTCGAAGCTGCAGAGCCAGGAGTCGCGGGGTCCGTTAGCTTCGTAGGTGGGGAGTGGGGTGGATACGATTTGAGGGGAGACGGTGGGTTTGCTGTTGCTTGATGCTGATGCGGGGAGGTGTCGGAGGGGAAGGGGTAGAGAAGCGCTGGCGTCTGCTTCACTGGAATCGGAATCGTTTGTTGTAGGCGGAGAGGAAGAGGTGCTGTTTCGTCGTTTTCTCCGAGCATCTTTTGCTTCGTACTCGGTGTCTGTACCGTCTAGTTTCCTCTTCTCGCGACTTGGTGATAGGGCTTGTGTGGGCGTGTTGTCAATGTCCAGGTCTGAACTGCTATTTGCATCATCCTCGCTTTGTGATTCCGATGAGGCGTCACTGGCTGCTACGGGTGCTTTGCCCTTGCCGGCTATTTGTTTACCTGGTTTGATGATCACACGTTTACTCTTGCCGGAGAAGTTACCAGTTTTTGGTCGCAGGACTGACAGTCGGCCTTTCTTCCGTCTGCCTAGTGGTCGTCGAGCGGGCGTTCGTAGTTCATCATTTTCGTCTTCTTCGTCGGATGTATCTGACGAATCGCTCTGTTCATCTCTTAGCCTTGCGTGATCTTTCCGTGGTTTGAGCTCGACGTCTTCTGCTCGTCTCTGTTCAGCTGCAGATAAGTTATGTCTAGCTGCTAGTTCCTGGTATATTGGCTCATCTGCGAAGAATTGTACAGCTTTTCTTCGTGGACGATCCATCATATAGCAGAGGTTCTGCGCATGCACCAGTAGGACCGTTTTTGCGGTCTCCACTTCGTCAATCTCATAACGCCTAACAACCAACTCTGCAACCCGATCCAAAGTTATTTGATTTCTTCCTGGGCGCACAACTCGTTGGTTTACTGCTTTCTGCATAAACTCAAAAAGTGCCGCAGCTTCCCACCAATTATCGTCCTTTTTCGGCGCGTCTGGCGTTTTTGACCCCGCCGACTTACTCCGAGTATGCCGTAACGTTCCAGGTATAGCTGCTTGCTTTGAACTGAGAGATGGCGTAGACCTTGATTTCGACCTTGTCGGTGAGTGTTCGGATTGGATTTGGGAATAGCGCCCCTCTATGCGTGCTTTGCAGTCGTCAAAGTCTTTCTATTCGCAGATCAGATTGAGTCCAGGGTTGGCCGGAATGTGACTTACTGGAAATCTTCTTCTAAAGCGCTGGTATATAGGAGTGTTACTCCAGCTTAAGCCCTGTGCCCTATTTAAGAAGCACATCATCAGGAACATGTGATGCTTGTCGAAGATTTCCTCTGCCATGGCTATGTCGTTACAAGAGAAGCGTTTGTCTTCTGCGTACTACATGAGTTAGCCTGTATATCTCATAATGCTGCTCAATCGGCGCAGGCTTTTGGAACTAGCTGCGGATATCCGTGTTGCACTTACTTCCTGGAAAATGAGCTCAGCACTGGGTCCTCCACTCTTCTTCCGCACTTCACTGTGGATATCTATCACAAAGTACAGCAGCTCGACAGCCTGAACCATCTCGTCATAGATGGGCTTATACTGGGGCGCGGGCTGGATTTCGAACCAGCCAGCTTTTCCCTGGGCCCATATCACGTATGCGCCATCTGTCATTTCGCCGTACGAGAAGCGTGTCACGTTCCGTATCTCGATGTCCGTGGGGTTATAAGGCTTCTTGAGGACTGCGGCAGTGTCAATTGACTATGCTATTCCACTGATGCGCTTTTTACGGCATCCAGATCTACGTACGATACTTTAGTTGGCTGCGCCCAGGCATCTTTAGGTGCCCCTCGACCTTGAGCGGGGTATCCGCATACGCGGCGAGCAGGCTGGCAGGCTTTCCATTGCTCTCATATGTGACGTGCGCATCCTTGAGAACGAAAATCTCCCAGTCATCTGAATTGGTGTTTGAGGCGTCCAGCGGCTTTATTATGTCAGACTCTGGCACAGACATGTTGGCTAACATGCGGGGTGCATCGCATGCTGCAAAAGGCTGGTGCAAATGGCGCGTTCGGCTTCCTCGCCCCAAACGCGGGCGTGGACGACGGAAGCGGTAGTACGCGTTTAGCTCGGTACTTGTCCTATTGATAACAGATATCCTTGCGTCGTATACAGTCCAGACTTTGTTTCCTCCAAACACCCACAGGATGGACAGTTTGCCAAAGAAATGCGGACTAGCCAATACGGTAGAGTCTGGTCAAAGTGTGTTGGTACGAATGAGGACACGGATACGCTCGGATTCGTTGAATTAGCACGCTAGTAACTAGGAACCGGCAGTCATGACAACCACACTTCTTGGCCACACGAGCGAAAAGGATGCTCCACAGTTGGTATGGCAACGACAAGTCCTGATACTAGATTACAGAATTGACATGTTAGGTTGGAAAGTGAAAAATTGATGCCAAAGCTACAGATCGACCGCTGGTCACGTGTTTGCCCGCATCTCTCCACATCCATATGGGACTACTGCAGACACTATGATTACTGTTTTCATATGGTTGCTATTTGCTGTTATTCAAGCGATTAGAAAAAGCCCAAAACTACCGTTTCCCTCGCTAATAAGCTGACGTCTGTCTAATTGTTCGTTATGAACAAACTCGCCAACCACATACTTATATCCCTCTTGTACAGCACGAGAAGGAAGACTTCACAACATTCTACTTTCTCAACCTTTCCCTACATAATTGCACTTTTAGTTATATACTCATATTACAATCCCCGGAAATCCAAATCTTAAACTTGTTCTGGTTGCCACCAGAGAAGCATCTGTTATACATCATGATACATCAGCATCCTCGCATTGCTCGCCGGTATGTCGATGATATCCGCCTCCGAAACAGAATAGCCGGCACCCAGAAAGAGAGGACATCGACGATTATATCGTTCCTCCACCCTCTCTACTCTCCACCTATAAGCAAGAAAATATCAGCATCCCTTTCTATACCCAGAAGCCATCAAAACACAATTAAGTACCAAGTCGGACTTCATCTTACCTTTCTCTTCCTTCGCTTCTCCCACTCATTTCCTATTCTCGGCACAAATCTCAAATACCACGCCCCCCTCAACTCCACAAGTGCCAACAGGCGCATTATTCTTCCCCCCAAACCCCGGCTCCGTATACGCCAACTGCGCACACTCAACCCCAGGCACACAATGGAACCCTTTGCATTTTATTCCGCCGGCAGCCTGAATACCCTTCTCCTGTCCCACACACCCCGCAAAGTCTTTGAACTCCGTGCCGTTCTTGACCATGCAGTCCAGATAGGAAATATCGTATGACACGGATTTCTTGTCTGCCCCGACGGTATACTCGAATTGCATCGGTTTTGCGAGACCAGCTACCGTCTTTGCTACCTTGAGTGAGACTCCGGCGTTAGTGCATACGCGGATGGCCTCGGTATATGTAGTCTTTGCGCGGACGAGGTAGTTGGTGTTGCCGGGTCCGCAGCTCTCGTGGCCGCCGATGGAAGAGACCCAGACGTCATAATCACACGAGTTGATGATGCCGGCATTGTTGGGGGCGGGAACCAGCGGGGTATAGGGGTTTGGGGGCGGTGGAGACGGCTTTGCTGGTGCAGCGGCTGGAGGTGAAGGAGCGGGCACAATCGTGGTTGGATTCCCGATGGTGAGGATGCTCAGGGTGGGCGCTTGTGAGGCAACGATGGTGGGGGTTGGAGCGATTATCATGGTGGTGTAGACCGTCTGGGTGACGAGTACGACTTCGGTCTTGATATCGCGGCCCTGAACACGGTGGTGGTCATGTCCGAGAGCAGTGGTGAGAAGGGGAGTATCGCAAGAACAGCAAGGACGGGGAAGTACATGGTTACCTGCCTTTGAATGTGCTTGTTGAGTGTTTTTGTTGTTGTTGCGAGCTTGAGTCGAGTCGAGTAGTTGGTCTCAAGTTTCAGTGGTTGGAGGAGATGTTGTGTCCTCAGTAGTTGATCTGTATTTGTATATAAAAAAAAGCGAAGGTGAGCGTCAGTTATATACTATCCTGGAGCGGTATCGCGCAGCTGGCCCGTTTGCAAACGTCGCGGTGTCCGGCCAATGGGAGGCCAGCAAGTGAAGGGGGATTAGATAAATCAAATGGTGGGGGACGTCATGGAACTTTTACTGTACTTCAAAGGAGGTGTGAAGCTCTCACCGTGAACGCTGGACCTTGATCTTGAACTTTGAGCTAATTCTGAGCGGATTATGTTACATGTGGCTGCCTCCGCATTCGGAGTATTCAAACCCGCAAGATAGATGCGTCGACTGCGAGTGAAAAACAACAATGTTCAACAGAGAAGGAGTAATGATGGAATTGGGCGCAAAGAGACGGCCAAGATATGCTATAGTACATTCACGGTAAATTCCGGTTTTTGAGGAACAGTGAAACGAAGGAGTAAAGAAGAAAAGCTAACCAGAGCCCTGTAATTACTCGTTAAGAGGGCCTAGCGGTATAGATGGCAGTGGTGCATGTCGGGACTGCGCGTAGCAAGAGTACATCGGGCTATCACAAGTTAGCTTTTGTTTGTAACATTGGGGTCACGAGACTTACTCATCATATCCCGTCCAGCCCACGCACTTCCAGCAATTGAACAAGCCGGTTGGATCGTACCGCTTCTTCACGGCGAGTAACTTCTCATACTGCACACCGAAGAACGTCTCCTGCCAATTCTTCTCAGCCCAATCACCCTCGTTCAGGTAGCATCCACCGCCGGGCGTCAACGCCTTGAGCGGCTCAACCATGGCAGTGACTATGTCCTGGATTGGCGACAGGGTATTTGGCGGTGTGGCGGTGGTCCAGAACTGGCCCATGACGATTTCCCAGAGAGAATCTCGCCAGATGGGATTAACACTCGTTTTGCCATTGTCCGGGAAGTTGTCAGGCCCCGTAGCGTACAGCTGCACACCTCCTGAGCCATGTCTAGCGTATGAGTACTGCATTGAAGTCGTGACTGCTTCTACTAGTTTCTCGATGCTCTGATCGGATTCAAAGAGAGTGCGTGGAATGAAGCGACCTACGCCTTTGAATCCTAGACCGACAGCTCCATTGCGCGCGAGCTCGGGTCGCTCGGTGAAGTCGTACCACTGCGAGAACTTTTCGAATGAGTAGTAGTCATCGGCGGTGATCTCGATACCAGGGATGTTTTTAAGAAGGTTGCGCCACTCGGAAGTGATAGTCTTGATCGCTTCGGTGTCGTTGGATGGCATGACTTGCACGAATATTACGTGGTCTGGTAGCACAAAGTTGTATCCGGCGATACCATGTTTGCCAAAGAGGGCTTGGTTTGAGGCAAGTCCAGTCAGAACATCTTGGTGAATCTTTGAATCGGAGATGTTCTTCGGTGCTGGGAAGTTGGCATGGAAGTGGTATACGTTGATAGGAACAGCTGGGTGAAGCTGGAACTTGTATGACGTGAGTACTGCATAGGTTCCGCCTCCGCCTCCACGCATGGCCCAGAAGAGGTCTGGATCACTGCATTCGTTGATAGTGCGTTGTTTACCATCAGCAGTGATGACGTCGAACTCGACAGCTTGGTCAACCATGAGCCCGTACTTGGGTCCCAGTGGTCCGTGGCCGCCTGCTTGGCCGTAGCCTCCTGCAATGCCAACAGATGCTGACGCACCTACGGTGACGAGCATACCATGTGGCTCGAAAGCTTCCCATGATTCTTGAGCCTGCACGCCAGCACCAATCTCGCCAATGTTCTCATAGCGAGTATTACACCCTTGAGGCTGAAAAGTCTTGTGGAATTTGGTATCTTTCAGGTTGTGCGTCCAGATGGCAAGAGAGTTGGGAGTAGTGGATCGACCAAAATAGTCATGTCCAGTGTTTTTGATCGAAACTCGAATACCATGTTTGCGAACGAAATCCAGCGTTCTACTGATATCGCTTCCAGATCTGACTTCGACGTGGTATGAGGAGAATCGTCCGAGCGAGCAGGGACCAGAAACAGAATCTGAAGTGTTGAAGGAGTTCAGGGCGCATTGCGATTCACCACATCTCTCCCAATCGAGGAACTCCCCTGAACCGTACTGGCTTGTTCGTGACAATCCATTGCCATAGTTTTTCGCCACGGTTTTGCATTCTTCACTGGACGAGTCAAGATAGCATGGCTCGGCCCAGGGCACAGTCAGCCTAAGATGACCATTGATGCTTTTGTTGAAGGCGCTCCATTCGTCTGTCGTTGGCCAACAAGATTGCCCAGGTAGGCAAGTGTAGTTCAAGGAGTCGGAATGCTGGTGTGATGACGAAAACGGTACGCTTGGGCGGAGATGCTGCCTGAAAAGAGTATATGATCCATATGCGGCAAGCCCACAGATCAAAGGCAGTACAACGAATTTGCGGAGGGTATCTCCTAGGCTTCTTCTCGCAGCTCTTTTTGTGTATCCAAGTTCATCGTCGCTAATCTGCAGTTCGTGATTCACGGCAATCTTCTCAGCCAACAACGGTTGCCGCTCTATAGCCGACATTCTGACTGGTCGATCCAGTCGCTGTTTAGCCAATCGGTATTCAAATATAATGTAGTCGTGATTTTGCTCAAGGGCTTTCGTCAATTCCTCCCAATGGTGTGGTGTGAAGAGATTAGGACAATACAGCAAAACAAGCAGCAAGGAAAAGACAACTTATAAGTATAGAACCACACAGCCACAAGCTGAGTGTGGAGATGGATTGAGTCCTTCCATCGTAACTTAGGCCAAGCCGCGGCATCCAAATTTGGGCAATGGATGGCTTACCGCCGTCTCAGCCTCAGCTCAACGCTTAGACAGCCAATCACACTGGGAGGACTTGCGATGAACCGCGCTTTTTAGCTGACAGTGGAGCGGAGATTCAACGCCGACTCAGGCTTAACATCCTAGGCAGGCAGCCATAGCTAGGTGCACGAGGCGGATAGAAAGCTGATGTCATCATGTTTGGGGGCTGTGAACTCATGGCGTGGGTGGAGAGAACTGCCGTTTAGCCCCCAACCTTTACCAGAATCGGTTCCTGGCGCTTAAAACGGCTACTCATCGATCTTGTCATATTACAATCCTAGTAAATCTCACTGCCACATGTTCTTGCCGCAGGCAGCACCTCGTGTTGCCTCCTTTTCTAAAGAGCGGCCTCATAGGCTACGGTCGACGACGCATGTAAAGAAGAAGCAAGTCTGCCTTATCAGTGCACTTGGCATTCAGGCAGCAGCGGATGAGTTCAAAAATCAGGTGAACCCAAAAGTGTTTTTCTGGTGCATGCAACCCATAATGTTCACCGGAATACTCGCCTAAATGGCATTGGCCCATCACACCCACAGCTCACCTTCGTTGGTGATCCTGAATTGCTTCTTATAAAGCTCATGGTAGCAATGTGCTTTTGAAAATTTGTGGGAAGAACAAACTGGCATACCGCCCTTTTTCACTGGATACCAGGGGAAAGCCTAATACCGTCTTCAGCATGTTGCAGGCCGAGAAGAAGGATGGATTTGCCATGATTCAATCAATCTAATCTGTAGACGGGTGGTTTAGTAAGGAAATAAAAACGAGCCGAGGAATAACGATACAGAGGTGAAGAGAAGTTTCTAAGAAATAATAGAAACCAGGAGTATCGTGAACAATCAAGGCTGAGTAAATTCAGCAGATATGTGGGTTTCTTCTACGAGCATTTGAACTCAAATAACCGACCAATGGGTTTGGCCAAGGTCGATACCTTTCTACTTTTGAAATCTGTCAAGAACCTCGGCAATCTTCTCCCTGACACCTTGCTTGCCCTCGTACTTTTCTAGCAAATTGGCGACAACGTCCTCGGTCTTTTTGCCTGCTGCTTCCCTGAGAATCTCATCCTCTCTTGGCAGCCCGATCCATGCATGTGGATATTCCGTGTAGTCTGCTTGACTTATGAGCGGAAGTGGCGGCTCCCTGCCAAATTCAAAGAACGCATCGACCTCCCTCTTATTGACCTCATCAAGGGTGTTAGGCTTCCAGTTGGGTCGCTCCTTCTTACGCTCAACAAGGCGTGCTGTCACACCTTCGACGAAATCGGGGTGAGCCATGAATTTGGCAGCGATGGAGTACTCTCTCTGGAATGCTTGCGCGATAGACCATTGACGGCCGATTTGCATCTGCCTGAGAGCTACAGCAACAGAGATGGGAGAGCGACTGTTGATGGTTTGAATGGTCTTGTCAGCCCACGTCTGAATTTCGGGGTTTGCATGCGTTTCCTTGACTTTCTCAAGAGATGTCATGATGTCCATGATGCCCGGCTGGTCAACGTGGAAAACACTGTCGATTGTTCTGCGCAGTTCACCAGAGATATGTGGTCGGTCCGAAGGCAGGCCGGTGCTGAATTCTTCAATAGTAGCATTGATGATCCTAAAGCGCTCGTTGAGCCTCATGTAGTCGGGGAACTGGAGTTCGGCGAGACGTGCCTCTAACTGCTGCAGAGTGGAGGAGTGGATGTAGTGGGTTGCGACGCCGTGGTGGAAGGCATCCACACCCTTGAGCTGCTCCGATGTGAGGGCCAGGTAGGTTCCGAGCGCACCTTCTAGGCGTGGCAAGAAGAAAGAGGCACCAACGTCTGGGAAGAAACCAATGGTCGTCTCAGGCATGGCGAAGAGGGTGTTTTCGGTCGCAATGCGGAAAGGCGCGTGCATCGACAGTCCGACGCCCCCACCCATGGTGATGCCATCCATGAAGGCGACATACGGCTTGGTGTAGGTAGCAATCAGGTGATCCAGCTTGTATTCCAGGCCGAAGTAGTCTGCGCTCCTCTGTTGTCCCTTTGGTCCCTCCCGGTTCCACGCTGCCAATGCCGCGACATCGCCGCCGGCACAGAATGCGCGGCCGCTGCCTTTGATGACAACGACGCCCGCCAGTTCCGACTTTTCCCACTCTTGCATCCTCGGAACGATCTTGCGCACCATGGAGCCATTGAGCGAGTTGAGCTTCTTAGGCCGATTGAGTTCGATGCTGCGCACGCCGTAGTTGTTGGTGAAAATGACATCGTCGGGGTCGTCGTCCTTTTCCGCCTTCAGGAGGTCTGCCGTCGGCGTGGCATACTGTGCGCCGTCAGTATGCTATACATCGGCACGCGCGGTGCTGGGTGAGAAGGGCCGCCATTGTACCAGTCTTGACCCGCTCATCCAGGCGGGATTTGTGATTTTTGCACGCAATGGCATGATGCAGGTAGCACGGGTCCGTGAGACGCAGCTCAGCGGCGCTCTTGTCAATGTGAAGAGAGACATGTGTGGTGTTTGGGATATGACGATGCAACAACTTTCACAGCCGCTGCCGACCGAGTTGAGCCTCGGGTACTGCGTACCCGCAAATTGAGATGTCGAGGCCGGTACCACCTTGGGCAACCGGCGGATCTAGCCTACACGCCGAGATGATAAGATTTGTCCCTGTCAACCTTGCCGGTGAGTTGAGAAAGCTCAAATTGACTAGAGAAAAAGGAAGATAATTAGCTATGTCTCTGCTGCCCGCAATGGTATGCCCCGCCGATGCAGCGTGGGCAAGCTCGGATCTCCCCCTCACCTGATTGGACGATGGCCAGCGTAAGCATCTTCTCGCGCTAAGAAAATGATTTGAGTCTCGCCGCCCTCATCCAACATCGCCATCTTGGCCAATTGCCTTGCCTTCGCTTCTTCCGTGTCCTGTGATCGGGTCAATCATGTCAAGCTTTTCAAAGGTTTTCCTGCGCACTTCGCGTGCTGCCGTGCAGTACCAGCGTGGCGTCTCGCCGGTGCAGAATGCCTTGGGTGCGCAGGGCACCAGCAGGTGGATGAACGGCGTCCGCAACTACGCCGCCTTTACACGAGACAAGCCTCATGTTAACATTGGTATGTATCTTGTCATTCAGGTCAGACGTGACTTTGCTGACTGTTTCCAGGTACGATTGGCCACGTCGATCACGGAAAGGTACACCACATCCCACCAAATGTCCTAGACGTCACCAGACTGACACGCTGCAGACCACTCTCACAGCCGCCATCACCAAGCGACAAGCAGAAAAGGGCTTTGCTAAATACCTCGACTATGGCTCCATTGACAAGGCCCCCGAAGAGCGCAAGCGTGGTATCACAATCTCGACCGCCCACATTGAGTACCAAACCGAAAACCGCCACTACGCCCACGTCGACTGCCCCGGTCACGCTGATTACATCAAGAACATGATTACGGGAGCCGCCAACATGGACGGTGCCATTATTGTTGTTGCCGCTTCCGACGGTCAGATGCCCCAGACCCGTGAGCACTTGCTGCTCGCCCGCCAGGTCGGTGTCCAGAAGATCGTTGTCTTCGTCAACAAGGTCGACGCTGTTGAGGACAAGGAAATGTTGGAGCTTGTCGAGATGGAAATGCGCGAACTGCTTAGCAGCTATGGCTTTGAGGGTGACGAGACCCCCATTGTCATGGGCTCTGCCCTCTGTGCCATTGAGAACCGCCAGCCGGAAATTGGTGTCACCAAGATTGACGAGCTGCTCGAGGCCGTCGATTCATGGATTCCTACTCCTCAGCGTGAGACTGACAAGCCTTTCCTTATGGCCGTCGAGGACGTCTTCTCCATTGCTGGTCGTGGTACCGTCGTTTCTGGCCGTGTTGAGCGAGGTATTCTGAAGCGCGATGCTGAAGTCGAGCTTGTCGGCAAGGGTACCGCGCCCATCAAGACCAAGGTTACCGACATTGAGACCTTCAAGAAGTCTTGTGAAGAGTCTCGCGCTGGTGACAACTCTGGTCTTCTTCTACGTGGTGTCAAGCGTGACGAAGTTCGTCGTGGTATGGTCGTTTCCGTCCCCGGACAGGTCAAGGCTCACAAGAAGTTCCTCGTCTCCATGTACGTCTTGAGCAAGGAGGAGGGTGGTCGCCACACTGGTTTCGGCGAGAACTACAGGCCACAAATGTTCATCCGCACTGCTGATGAGTCGTGTGCGCTGTTCTGGCCCGAAGGTACCGAGGATGCCCATGAGAAGCTTGTCATGCCTGGTGACAACGTCGAGATGGTTTGCGAGCTCCATGCACCACACGTCTTGGAGACTGGCCAGCGCTTCAACATGCGTGAGGGTGGCCGGACAGTCGCTACTGGTTTGGTGACGCGTGTTCTGGAGTAGGTTGGTCCGCCAGAACGACGGAGCATGATGCGAGCATACCCCATCGTCGAGCCTGGAGAGGGCCATTTGTATATTAATCACTGTGTCGGATGTATCTCTGCTCTCCACTTCTTATTTGACGTTCATCGTGTACTTTAGCAGAACGAGCAGAACGGATCTAGATGGGAGGCGTTGAGCTACATGACGAAGCTTCAAGAAGATAATGACCTTTTCAAACAGATAATTGCTGCACTCCAAAACTCTGGCATTTGACATGTGAGGATAGAAAGGGGAATGACGTAGGAGTTGGCTTGGCACAAGTATACAAACCTCCTTCTGCCAGTCAAACCATCGTCCTTGCATATCGTCCCCATCGGCACGTTGACTCAAGCTCTCACAGAAATTTAGATCTCTCCCTGTACGTTAATTCGTTCCGAATTCCCTACTTATAAGGCCGAGGGTTTGACAATGCCCTGACAAGTCTACTATCCTACGTGGCCATCTAGTAGTTTAACCGCACTGCAAGTCTGCACAGCCCTGTTCGAACACCTTCCGCACTACCGGGCTTCAAGATGGCAGATGACCTAGGGGATCGATCCGAGTCTGCTGTCGTTCTAAGTGGCTTTGCCAGTGGCTTCGTTGTTACTGCAGCCCGCTGAAATTGTAGTCGCCGTTCAGAACCTTGTCCGGACGAGGCATACCAACCACTATCGGAAGTCCATGGATTCAGCATTGCATAATGGACTTGTGTTTTTTCCTTGTACGCAAGCGAAAGGAATATCTATTTATGCACGAGAGACTCGCTACAACGGCAATCGGGACGTACCGCCGCTCTTGGCATGCGCTGAATATGCCACACGCAATGGTCGTGTGAATTTATCTTTCCGAGAATAGCCTAGATTTGCGCCTCAGTAATACATCGCGTAAATGTTTGTTTTATATTTGGTGACTTAGCCTGGCCCGATTTCATTCATCCAAACGGATTCTAGGCCTCCTACGGAGTAGTCGCCTACAGGAACGGAAGGATATGTATCTGACAAAGAGTGGATCGACCTCCATGATCGCGACCCTAAAAGTTTCAGAAAATAGGCTGATTACACGTCGGAAAGAGTACCCCACTAGTCATCATGCTCAATTTGGGATCGGGTGCGATGCTACCGGATCTTACTCGACTGTAGCTTGGCTACGTACCCAGATACCAGGACAGTGAGCGATAAAGAAGGGTCCTCGAGACCTTGTCCGTCCAGCATGTAGATCCTTGACATGTGTACAGAGAGATGTAAGTATACACTTGCATGCATGCGGCAATGCACCATCCGCATTCTTACCCTGAGTTGATGCGTACATATCATATGCCGACGCGTGGAGTCTACGAGGTTTGGGGGACAAAGCGAGCAGGCTCAAGCGAGAAAACTGCAGGACATCGACGATTGAAGTTTCCAATGCAAACACCATTGCCCCATTTGGCGTCAGCAGCCACATACAAATCCTCCATCACTGAATTTTCCGAGTGGATCGCCGATGCGTTGCTGCGGAAGAACCATCGGGCCGAGAAGGGTACAGTAGACTGCATGAGCCGCATTCCTTCTGTGTAACCCATTTTTGTTTCTAACAACCGTGGGATGGGGCTGATCAGGAAGCGGAGAAGGATGATTCTGTTGGTCATTTCACGCAGGTAATAAGCCTCGGCATTTGCGCCATTGGGCCTTGAAAACACACCGGCAAGTTCGGCAATACCTGCTCATCTTGTTCTTGTCTTCGTTCTTCTCGTGTATCGCACCTATGTACTAATGCCGTCGGTTGCGGTTCAGAGCTAAGAACATATTCTAAACGGGTATAGAGATAACGAACCGTGTTTCCGCGCCTGCAGAAACGGCTAACCGGCCCACGCCCCCATGTCCCGGCATTCTTAAGCCCTGCATGCGTATATTCGCATTTTTCTCTTAGTGCATTTCCTGATCCGTCGCTAGCTTGATGAGTTTGCAAAGAAAAGTACGCCAGAGTTGGTGGGGGAAGCCCCGGGAATCGGGACAGACAACCCCACGTCTTTCTTTGGTGGTATGGGGCAAGGAGAGTTATGCAGTCATGGTTTGTATTACCACCGACGGTTGAGGGTGTCAACATGGACACTTGCATTGAGTTTGATCAAGCGTTGCCGATGCGGCGCCTACCTGGCGGGTTACCCTTGAAAGGGGATTAGTATGCGGGAGTAGGCGAGTGGCACGTCTCGACATTGGTTATTGGGACATACCTAGTAAGTATGTACATGGTAGCCGCGTGAACGGTCGGATTTCGGGGACCGATTAGTATGATGATAATGATGAATCTGCCGACCTGTGTGAGTTGCATGTCAGCCTCGCTCTCTCACCCGGGCGTGTAAGCAGTTCTAGTGTTTTACTTAATTATTCAAATGCATAGTAAGACATATGTACATGGTACGCTGAGACAGTGCTTATCGGATAGTAAGCAAGCACCCGCCCTCTCGGTCGATCGAGAAAGCTGAAAACCCCAGACCAAGCGGGCTAATCCACCAAACCGACCAGCCTTCACTACAGGATACCAACACTACCACAATATTATTTTAAGAGAACATTAGAGTTGTTGATTACGCTTACTCTATACTTACTATATATATATGAACGGATAATAAGTAAAATAATATTAGTTACGCTGTAGTAGGAACAGCGTTTCTAAGCTGGCTTCATACTGTTGGCGTTAGGCAAATCTTATTTCTAGATTTCCCGATCGACCGAGAGCCGCCGCATGATGGGCGACCTTGGACGCATGCAAGTAGTAATGTAGTGCCAAGGTGTTAGCGTAGGGGCTACGGGGGCATCACTAAGGGCCTGTTCGATGCCGCATCTTGCGTCTTGGTATTGGATACCTATCTAGGTATAGATCGTTATCAGTAGCATCAGCTAGCTTTGCATCTGGGCTTATCTATATTGGGATAGAAAACGGAGGAGCTGTTCGGATGGAGCTCCGTTTTGTATTTGCGGTTAGGTCACGTGATTTATATGGATTAGGTGGATAGATCGCGTAGATAGACTGGATCCTATAGTTATAGCTAGAAAGTTCGCGATGCAATGCATCCAATAGATCGCGTGCTAAAACAGAGTTTGAAAACGCAGCTAGAGTTAGAGACTAACATCCAGAAAACAAGCCTCCGTTGTTCTTAACTAGATGAAAATATAGTGTAGCTAAGCACTAGACATGGCTTATTTTAATATAGAAATGCGAATAAAAAGGAGGTTCGTTTTGTGATCAGAAACGTGCGGCTAGCTGAATAGTTCAGCATTTTCAGGTTCGTTTTCGCAATGGAGTCTAAATCTGGTCAATAAAACGCAAAACGGAGACGCAAAACGCAGCACCGAACAGGCCCTTAGTACTCCGTTTCCCACTTTCCGTTTTTATAATACCGCTTTTGGTAGCATTTCGAAGATCGTTACGAGTTTAGCTTGGTACATGGATCCATCTCGATTAGAAACAGCTGAAAAGAGAGAGCGTGTCAAGTTACCATTTGGTCACCTAATAAAGCAGTATCGTCTAGGAAATATACATCCTCTACATTTATGTCATGAAACGAATTTTAACAACAGCGCGGCACCCTAGAAGATATCAAATTTAATAGAATAGTCATCCCAAGGACAGAAGGGACAAACTAAATCAAACCAACGCTTACCAAATTCTGTACTCATAGAGCAACGCTCGTGAACCGAGACCTCCGTTCTGTACAAAAAATCGCTCTCGGGAGAGCGGTTGCTTGGGTAGCATAGAAATTGTATACACGGCCAATAAGCTGATTGGCGATAGCGAAAGACGGCTCCTTACACGGCTATGATCTGGCGAAAGTTGATCTGAAATGCGAGAAGAGTGTGGTTCGGTAAAATTGTGAACACAGCTTATTTTAGTAATTTCCGTCATCTGTAAGCTATATTAAATATCATTCAACTCCACGTTCTTTTCGTCTTGGATCTAATTGGTGTATTTTGGATAGACGCCGTTTCTAGCTGTTTTAAATCCATACGTTTGACCTGGCTCATAAACGGACAATGCTGCTAAACCAAACACATCCGTACTAAAATATCCGCGGAACTCCTCGACTAACAGCGGTAGGCAAAAGGCATCCACATACTTGCACATACATGTCTGTGTGATCCTCCCCTGCTTAGCTTGAAAGTCCGGGCGGAGCGCTACCGAGCTAGTGTCGCGACATATAACTACTCGGCTCCTAGAAAGCCGTAGTGTACCATGTTACACATTTCTATTTTGTGTGGCGCTGTGAAGCCGAGCCGTTTCCCTAACCAACCGATCAGCGTGGCGTCTAAGTTGCATCACAAGCACACCATGTTGCAGCTCGTATTCTACCCACGCACATAGGTTGAATGATCCTAGTCTACCCCAGAAGATAAGCCCTAGACTAAGGAAGACCATTGTTCAAAAACTCTTTGAATCATTACGCTAGTCATAAACCTAAACGACAAGTGCTACACGACTACGTGAGCAACTCCATTTATGACAGCTCTTCTCAACATGCACCGCTGATTCGACAGCCATAACTACAAGCTGCAACTTGATGCGTGTGGCAGAGGGTATTCACCTCCCCCCCGATAAGATTGAAACGTCCCCTCTCTATAAGTAGGGGGCCCTGCTTATAGAGGGGACGTCTCACTCTTATCGGGGGGGAGGTGAATACCCTCTGCTGATGCGTGTTTCGGTAAGCATGCTTACATAATCTAACATGGTTTGGGAAATCCGCTAGCTACAAACCCGTGGGTCTGGCGCCTCAAAGCTGACGACCCCACCCGGTTGACAATACTACCGGTACTCCACGCGGGCTACTTTCGCAACCAAAACCCAGCGCAACTCTCAATACGAAAGAAACTCACTACGTTTAAAGCTATATCATACTACTACGAGATTATAACTTTGTAGTATTTTTTCTATTCAGTGCCCCCCTTTACTATATCGCGAATATAATCCGCGAAAAAATAGGAAAAGGTGCTAGTAGACGGCGCTATTAACTATATGAAGTACAGTCCATTTGGAGCAACAATATTTTAATTAGCCAGGTGGACCCCTGCTGATAACATTGGAGACGGGTTCCAGCACGCCTTTCAGGTACACTTCTGCGGAAATAGACGGAGCCGCCAGTGAACGACATATCTCGTATGCGTCGCCTAGGCCCACAATCCTACATACTCGTATCCTCCTGCACTCACCGGTGTCTGTTCCATCCTTGTGCATCGTTCCTTGTTTTCCTTGCAGGCAGTGGAGACTACTCTCCCACCATATTCATTCTTATATCCCGGTACGTTACCTGCTACTTGGTAACCTCGACACCGATTCAAGATGGATACTGCTACTCTCATCGCTTGCACCCGGTGTGCCATTTCAAAAGCACGATGTGACCGCAAGGTTAGTCAAGCGAATTGCTACCCAAGCACCGAGAATTCGGAATACTGGAACATTACAACGGTCTCTAACGCAGCAACTAGGTGCCGTGCTCTCAGTGTGTTGCAAGAAATTATGAATGTCAACCAAGGTGCTCCTCGCGCCGACCGAGAGCTTCTCGGACGTCATCTGCGCGCAATAAGCCCTTGACAACACCAACAAACACTGTTGCCCAGGATGGCAATCAAAATACGACAATGGATCAATTTCCTGCCTACATCCTGCCTGACGGTCAAACAAACAATAGCGAACTATACATGCTTGTAGATACGACTCTGCCCCAAGGACAACTGGATCTTACTGGGTACGAAGACTTCATGGGATTTCCATATCCCGTATCCCTAGGTGGCGAGCCTATGGACGGGACCACATCTACTCACCTCTTCCCATCTATGCCACGTCCAGAGATGCAAACGAACGAACCTCATCTTTCTCCGCGCGGGCCTGGGAATCATAATTTGTACAAGCAGCAACAGGGGCTCTTCCACGGCCCAAACCAACCCCCGACTCCGCCTTTTACAAGCCCTCATATCAAGTCGAGTTTGTCATTAGGCCTGACGAACAGCCAATATGCTTCTAGCCCAAACAAGAAGAACCAGGATATATCAATAAGCAGCTCATACGCAACAGATGATGTACTTGGTGAACTCGTGGATGTCCTGGCCCGGCCAGATGCCTGGGATGGGCTACCCAGTAACAAGAGCGATAGTACTATGGCCTTGTCACATGACGCTCGTGATCGACTAGTGGCCACTGTGCAGTTGCTGCTCCAACGTGCGCTGCAGATTGGCAGCTCGCCATCATCATCGACCGAAGGCCTTTTTGGCCGCATCGTATCGCTGCCTCCGTCGCATGTACTAATACACTTTATCGAGATCTACACAGCACGCATTGACTCGGTTCAACCCTACCTTGGTCTCCCTGGCTCCCCTACCGCTAACATCCAAGACATTTTGAATATTGACGCGGTCGACGTAGGCATGTTGCTGATCATTCTCGTCATTACACATGGCGCTATGCTTACAGATCACCATGAGTCACACGTATTCGCTTATGGTTTGATTGAGGTGTGCATGGTGGCACTGAACCATGTTCTCGAACGCCGATGCATATCACAGGCAATGGTGGGAGGCATTGCATTGCAATTACTCACACTCTGTGTGCGAAGTGGGAAGAGTTCTTTTATTTCGGTATGTATCATCTGTGATTTGCCTTTGCGTAAAGTTAACACAAATCAGTATGCCATGTCAAAACGAGGCCAGTACCTGAGTGTAAGTTACTGTCATCTTGGAGAAAAGATGAATAATATGCTAACATATCGGCTAGCTGTTGAAGAGCAGTGGAATTCTAAATCCCGAGCCCGGGTTCAACGACCACGGCTTAGATAGTGAGAGCCGATGGGAGAGATGGAAAGAGATTGAGACAAAAAATCGGTAAGAACTCCTTTTGACGTGATCATGTGGTATGATCTGACATTTGTAGCCATGTACATGCATGGGTCTATGTGGACCTTGAGACAAGCTTGCTTCATGATGTTCCTCCTGTACTCTCAAACTGCGATTTGCAAGTACCTTTACCCAATGATAGCAATCTCTGGAACGCACAATCGTACAACGACTGGATTGGACAGCCTGGTGCAAACGAGATCCAAATGGGCCGCGAGCTACCGTCACTAAATGGTCTCTTCCGGAGTTTTCTCCAAGGTCGACTAACAGGTAGTGATGATGTACCTCCATATCACCTGCGTCTCCTTCTCCACCCCCTACAAGCCATGGTCTTGGAACAGCAACAGCTTCTTCGCATCTTCGATAACGATGAATCGACCAACAGGCATCGTGTCCTTTCCAAGACTAAAGTATTGGGCCGCCTACAAGAGACACAGGGTTTGGTTCAAGACTTGGCTACACTTCTCAATCGACATTCGCAGGCCACCATGGACAGCGAGAACAAACCTTGGACCGTACCAGTGGATTGGACGGGCATAATCATGCTACATCTGGTTAGCTTAAATGTATACACAAGCATCCCTGACATTGAGAAATGTGCCAAAGAGGAGCCTCCATCATCAGCATCAGCATGCGCTGAGATGTGGAGCCGAGTACGCTATCCCGAAGAAGGGAACTATGTCTTGTTCCATGCTGGCCAGATCTTCCGGCTGATCGACAATCTACCGGTCGACGCGCGACCCATATGGTGGCCGGTGGCGATCTACCGGGCATCCATGGCCTGCTGGTCGCTTAGGACAATAGAGCGAATCAATACAGGGATCCAGTCCCGGGAAGTGGGTATTGACGCACTTCTACCCAGCGATGAGGAACGCTTTCTCAATACCCCTGCAGTCACCCCGGTCGTCACATTCCCAGACAACAGACGGTTACCAATATTTGAGGGTGGCAACAGCTTGCTTTGTTGCATCAGCAAGCTGGAGAATCATCCCACGCATCTTGTCAGCAGTGTGCTTGAAAAGGCTCGGTACTTCCTCCATAGATGGAGCTGATAGAAATCACAACCTGACATTGTTATTGCATTAGCGTGTAAAGAATTAGCCAAAAGCATTGTCTAGAATTGACGTGTCATGAATAGAGCTGAATTACTGGCGAGGTATATTTTCATTATCCCTCATGTGAACAAGGACGCCCTTCTGCAATGAAACATTTTAGCAGAGGGCTTGTGCTAGCAAGCAAATAGAAGAATAGAACGAAAATACAAGAGCCGAATGATTAAAGAGAAATGAGATGAAGAAAGTTTCATGCCATCCCAGTGTTGTCGCTGTACCGTTCCCCATACGTCTAACTGACAATCATATGATCCCAGGAGTCACGTGCCTCACAACTAGTACGCCTGCAACTTACCGGCACAACACTGCCGCCGCAGTGTGCTCACACATCTACGCAGCAATGTTCTGGGTCACTCCAGGACAAGCCTTCTCCAAGATGTCTGCCAACTCGAACCAAACCCTCTTCGATAACTCCGCGCCCTCTTCACCGACCACCAGCTTCGACGGCTCAGACACGTGATCGTCAATAATGTACTCGCCGGCGCTGTCAGGTAGCGCCACCGCATTAACCAGGGTGCGACTGCCAACCTCGAGCGTACGACCCAGCAACGTCTTGAACACGACAGGCGCCATACCCATATCCTTGACAAGATCCGACTTGCACAGACCCGGTGTAACGCAATTGATGACCACGGGATACTTTGCACGATCCTTAATCAGCACTCTAGTCATGTACCTCAACGCGAGGATCTCCAGCAGCTTGGAGACGTTGTAGCGGTCCGCCATATCTGCCTTTGACTCATCGTCGAGCGCAGCGAAGATGCTTGGTTCTTTCTTCTGCGGCAGCTGAGTCCAGTGGTGCACTTCTGATGTGACAATGGTGAGATAGGGTGTTGTTCCCGTTGAGAGAGCCGACCTGCGCATGATGGGTAGTAGCAGCAGTGCGAGCAGGAATGTGGAAATCACATTGACGGTGATGTGGGCTTCGTGGCCTTCTGCACGCGAAAACTTTCCCGTTGCTATGCCGGCGTTCTCGACGCAGACGTCGAGACGAGGGAGCGTCTCGCAGCGCTTTGCGAAGGCTTTGACGCTGGCGTACGAGGAGAGGTCGAGTTCCCAGACTTGGAGTACGCCGCTGCGCTTCTCGCTTGCTTCGATTTCGCGCTTGGCGGCTTCACCTTTGGACAGCGTACGGCATGCGATGATGACAGTTGCGGCGCCGCAGCGGACAAAGTGCCGTGTTGCTTCTAGACCAAGACCAGTGTTTGCGCCTGTAACGATGACAGTCTTGCCAGCAAATGTTCCCGGCTGTGGTAGTCTGGGCTTGTAGAGGAGCTGGGACTTGAGAAAAGTGGGGAAGCTCGCCATTGTGGTTGGCCTATTGAGATTTGGTGGAGTATGGAATGTGTATGCGTGTTTTGATTGATGTATGTGTGTGTGTAGTAGGTGCGTTATGGCGCGTGGGGGTTTGGATGGAGGACTTTGATGTAAATGGGCTACGCTGATGGCTGACAGAATCCTGAGGCGTTATATTTTTCAGCTCAAGCGTGAAAAGTATCTGCGCACGAAGGAAGCAGGAAGAAGGTGCGGCTGGGGGCTGAAATACGACTGGTTGCAATGCGGCACAGTCACAGTTAACGTCACGATCTAAATCAAAATCGCCTTGGATCGTATTATCTGTTGTGCTACCCACTATTACAAATTCACATCCTCGGGGTCCCGGCACTGCGTCTTCGCTATTTTTGTTTGTCAGCTGCATTGATGCTGGCCCACTCTCTTTGTCCTGCATTTGTGTTGGCGTTGTACGGAACTCCGTAGCGTGTATTGTCACGTGATGACAGGCACTCCGTTGTTGTGTATCAACGTCCCTGCCAAGACGGGGGGCTGAGGTCGAACTTCAACAACCGTCTGATGATAATTCTGAACACCGGCTACCGACCACCGATGCAAGATATTGAGTGTTCTTTCGATCTCCGGAGCAAGATAGTACGGGATGCGTATGGAGAGCCGTATTACTTCTATCGTGTGTGATAGTGTAGGACTTGGAGATGGAGATGCAACATCGGACATGAGGGGAAGACACGATGGGACATCCGTAGTAACAATTACAAAGTCCAACATCCAGATATAAACGCTTGAATCATTGCTGCTATCACAACAATCACAACCAGTAGCTTGCTCATCCATCTCATCAATCCCCTACTCCTTCTCTCTTCAACTACCACCATCCTATCCTACTTCCAATCATGGTCTCCTTCGCCACTCTCCAAGTCGCCAATTTGGTGCAAGCTACCTTCCTGCTAGGCATGAACACCGCCTTAAGCAGCATTTCCATCCCCTCCATCCTCGTCTCGCCCTCACCCATCCTCGCCATCCGCCAATGGCACACGCAATTTCGCCGCGCCCAAGTCCCGGGCACCGTGCTCAGTGCCTCGAGCCTCATTCTCTCCCTTATCCTCGCCTACGGCTCTTGGGACAAATCCGGCTCCTTCACCAACAAAACGACCATGCTATACGTGACCAGCAGCGTCATGGCGTTTTTGATCTTCCCCTTTACGCTGCATTATGTGGTTCCGCTTAACGATGCGTTGGCTCAGAAGTTTCGGGAGCAGGAGGAGTTTCATTATGCGGACTTTCCGGAGAAGGATGCGGGGATGCAGACTGCTTATGTAAGTTGTTACTCTTTTTTTACTTGCTTGATGGCTGACAGGAGTGTGTGCGATTAGTACCATGAGAGGATTGCATACTGGGGATGGCTCAACCGCTTCAGGGTCGCTTTGTACTTTGGTGTTGTGCTCGTCAATGCTGTGGCCGTTTTGGCTTAGGTGTGAACCGTAGAGGTGTGCTGGAAGCCAGCAATACAATATCGGAGAATGGAGGCTGTATAGGGGCTATTGGTGGGATGGGAAAGTTGCGAGACATCAAGAGTATGTGGAGAGCGATGGAAGGTGTAGAGAAGTGCCGTTCATTTTGGGGGGGTTTACAGTGTTAGATGGAGTGTTGCTGTTATAAAATTGAGCATTGAGCGTCTATTCGCATTAGTAACATAAAACAAATCGAGCTTATTTTTCTTTATTATATGCCCATGCAAGCAAAGATTCGTCCAAAACTTGTCATATTTGATATTCTTACATAAATCACATTGCCATTGACTGGGAAATGGGGAGTTGGGAAGATGAATGATGTCCAGATACATCTCCTCATATTTGGACATGTTCTTCAAACTTCCGCGCTGGGACAAGTTTTTAAGTGTTGAATGTTATCAGAAATTTGGCTCACAAAGCCTGGCTTGGGGGCCAAACGAGTTGAGATTGAATTTGGAGTGTTTGCAACGGGTACTAACAAAATTGTTCGCTATTTTCAGTAGCTATGCTAAATTTCCTAAGCCGATGGAAATGAATGGAAGAGTGCAGCAAAAAAAAGAAAAGATGAAGAGTGGTACACGAGAGTAAAGGTATGAGGGGTTCAAGTTTTTACGCTTATGTAGAGGTAACTCGAATATATATTATGCGCGGATACAAAGATATAACAACAGAATGCCGCCCCAATTTGCATACAGTAGACTGCCCCAATCCAACTCAAGCAAAGGAGTTGTACTTATTGAACAATCCCTTTGGGTCGTACTTCTTTTTAAGCGATCGTAGTTTCGGCAACTTTGACTTGCCATAAACCTGCTCTGGCGTCTCGATACCCCGTGCATAGTTAGGAAATACGTTGCCCTGAGGATTTCCACAGCCCGAAGTCAGACCGCTGCGGATCTTCTCAGAGAACTGATCAACAGTGTTCGTCATCTGTTCAGACACATTTGCGGGCAGGTTGAACGAGAAAAAGCCATAGGCAACAGCTTTGCGCCATGCATACGCAGTAGACTCGTCGGGGATGGTTGCGGTAACTCCCAGACCAAACTTCTCTACTAGCCAAAGAGGGTTTTCGAGTGCAGGGTTGTCGAGAACAAAGTTGATGAACTTTGTGTACGTGCTACTGAGTGTGGACACCGTAACATCGTTCAGTTGGTAACCCCACAGGTCAGCTCTAACACCCTTTATGCGAGCGAACACGTCGCCGCCAAAATTTGCAACGTAAACTAGCTTGTTGTAGGGTACAACAGAGATGTTGCTGAATGTCGGCTGTTGATCAAGGAAGGCTTTGATAGCTGCATCACCTTGTTCTTTAGTGCCAAAATAAATGACGCTAATACTGATCTCGGGCTGCAGATGTTAGCCAGGCTATCTAGTACGTGACAGGAGAGACGGTAAGACTCACAACTTTGTTCTTGACTGAAGAGGCCACGGAAATTGCAAGCTTATTGTCTTGGGTTCCTTGGTAGGAACGCAAAATCTTGAAAATCGTCTCGTTCTTCTCCCCGTCGAAACTTATGTCGGCATTGTACACCATGCCATTGTTGATCGTATCATAGATCCGGTATGTCGCTGAGGTGACAATGCCGAAGTTAACTCCCGCTCCTCTCATTCCCCAGAAAAGATCGGAGTTTTTAGTAGCCGATACCGTTAGGATCTGACCGGAGCCAGTCACCATCTCAACGGAGAGCAGTGAGTCGATCAGTAGACCGTGAGCACCGGTTAGAGGCCCGATGCCCCCACCTAGGGTAACGCCTATAATGCTAGGGGTTGAGGACCCACCAGATGCTGCATGCGATGTTAATCTTGTTCCGTAATGAGACTCGCTGGAACTTACGCATTTGTTTGCCAGCAGCGTACAATGGATCCAACATATCAGCAAAAATCGTAGCAGCTCCAATGGTCATAGTATTGGCTGAAGCATCCACAACCACTTTTCTGAATTTACTCAAGTCAATGTTGAGTGCGCCCTTCACGCCAGACAAGGAAGTGGTGTAACCGTGACCACCGCCCGTTGCCAAGAATGGGACACTGTTCTTAGTTGCATACTGGATAATTTTTTGAACATCTGTAGCGGTGGCAGGCTTCACAGCAATGTCGTAAGCCGGTGCAGCTTTGGAGTACACGGTCCATCGTTGTGTAAAGCCGGTTGCGTAGGAAGGGTCAGTGGTTGATACCACCTCAGATCCCGACGATAGGGTCTTGGCCAAGTCTATGTGGATCTGCTGTGAGGTGACCGCATGTGCATGCTGTGCAAGGGTAAACGTGATAAAAGCGAGTGATGCCAAGGATTTCATGGTAACGGATCGGTAATGGTGAAGTGCTAAAGATGCAATGCGTGCGCAGCAGGGATGAGGGATAAACACAAAGACAACGTGGTAACCATCGGAGTGACTTCTGGTAGTACCATTTTATACTGACCTGGCACCTTCTATCAAATCGAGATTTGGGTCCAATATCGTATTCGGTCGTAAGAAAAATGGAAATAGTATAGAGCTAGAGTCATAGCCACAACGCCTCATCGCTGAAAACCCAGCATATTGTCCTGATGGGCGGCGGTATTCGCAACTCCAGCGGGATTTTACTGAGGACTTGGAGCCACAGCTGAGTTCCTTGATCCATGCCATAGATCGATAAACTCTCTCCCTTGCCGGATTGCATGCATGCATCGGTTCCTGTAACTAAGAAAGGCATCAGCCCAAAGCCACAGCGTCGTCACGCTGACCCGATTGGCTCATGTTTGATAGCTAAGAAACATCCCACGTACGGATGGAGCCTAGATGCACGAAATGTCTACGATGTAGGCTGACAACAGGGGTTGTTAGTAAGTGGTGGTATCGCGGATGTCCGCCGACATGGCGCCATCGGTCCCTTGGTGCTTACTTCGGTGGCTTGCCGACTGTTTAGCGGACATCCGCAATCTCACTGGATGGAGGCTGATAGCTACCAGCGAAGAACTAGCCAATTAAGAAACGAGAATCAGCAAGAATAAGACACCATGTCACCAATAGAGCAAGCTTTGCATTGAGAACATCGGGGTTTGCTAAGACATTTAGTGCTGTGCATCACGTGATAACAGGATGCCTTGTATCGATCGATGAACAGAGCTCACTTCAATCTCGGGTCAGTCTCACTGCTCCAGATGCTAGAAGAAACCAATATGGTTCACAATTTTCTGTTCCTAATAGCACTCGGCTCTCCACACCCGCTCCATGATTGTCGGCTGGCCGGTAGTCGCAACACCGACCTCTATGGCTGGCGCGAGTCCTCGGACCTCGCGATGATACATCCGCGTTAGGCTTCATGTGGATTGTGCCATTGTTTGCATGCAATAGCAATGTTGGAAGGATGAGGCTGGGCCAAGAGTAGCATGCCAACGTGCGGATACGGAAGTCGGACTGAGGAGGAAGCTGAGAGTGAGTAAGAAGATAAAAAGGTAGTAGAGAGGCCATAGAACATACTCACTTCAAACATCAGTTCACTCTTCTTCTCTCAAAAACATTCAAAATGATTGAGGAACTGATTCAGACTGGATCGCAGTCTCTGCTTTCTGTTTTCGCCCCTGCGATTGCCTTTAGTGCAATCAGTGCCGTTCTTTGGGCTATCATCCGCCTTGTCAAGAATGACCCAAAGAAAGCCCAATACAAAACGATCCCCGGTCCAAAAGGTAAATTTCTGAGCGAAATTCTGTTGTCACTAGTAACCTGATTATGAAGGTTTAATACCGTGGATCGGACCTATCTTCCAAATGCCCTCTACCGACGTTTATAAGAAGTTTGCAGAATGGGTGAGTACACCACTATATGTTCGTAATTTTCAACTAATAAATTGAAAGCATGATGAATATGGTCCGATCTACCAGTTGACGCTGTTTGGCACCAAACACGTCCGAATCAATAGCGAAAAGATGGCTCAAGACATCCTCGCCAAACGTGGTTCTCACTATTCGAATCGTGCTCCTACACCAAACATTCCTGGCGCTAAGACTGATGCGGAGTATCTTCCCCTACTGGATAATAATGGTAAGAACAATGTGATTTCTACCTGGAGTATCGCTGACCGAGTGACCTACAGAGGCGCTTACAAGGCATCGAAAATTCGCCCACGAGTGTCTCGCAAAGACCTACAACTACGACATGTACGGTTTTACACACGTTGAAATTAAGAGAATGATGTACCTGTTGAAGAGGGATAACCGAAACTACCCTAGACTTGCTGAAGAGTTCACACATCGCGTGAGTGCTCGCCTAGCATGGGAAGATCCTACCCTCAGCATTGCCCTGAACAAAAGCTCCTCTGGTCTTTTATCTGCTATATCTCCTTCCGGACAGCTTCCAAACAAAGTTCCGATCATCATGCTGTTGCCAAATGTTCTTAACCCCTGGTACTGGAGGGAAAAGAAACGCCACGATGCCCAGCGGGAGTTTTGGGTGGGGGCAATGCAAGCAGTCAAAGCTAAGATGGAAGCTGGTATCGATGGTCACTCATGGTCGCGCACGTTTCTCCAGGAGCAAGAGCGTCTCAAGTTCCCGAGCGGAGTTCAGGACGACAAGGAGGGCGCTTTTGCTGTCGGCATGCTTGCTATCACAGCATCATTACCCATGTCTTCCCCCATCCAGACTTACTTCCTGGCAATGTGTCATTACCCTCAGTGGCAAAAGAAACTCCAGGAGGAGATTGACGAAGTCTGCGGTCCTAACCGTCTTCCCACATGGGCTGATGCGCCCAAGCTTCCTATTCTTAGGGCTGTCGGAAAGGAGTTGATCCGCTGGAGGCCACCCGTACCTACCGGTGTACCTCACGAAGCCGAGAGGGATGATGTTTACGATGGATATTTAATTGAGAAGGGTACACTCGTCCACCCTACAGAATGGGCACGACGCAGTGATGAGGCTCTCTATCCAAACCCTGAAGAGTTCAACCCGGATCGCTATTTGAACCCCAAATATCCAACGTACAAAGAGCCTCTCACCAAGTACCCCAATGTTATCAACCACCATGTCTTCGGCTATGGACGTCGCAACTGCATGGGTATGGAAATTGTTGACTACCAATTGGTCACCATTATGGGATCTTTGGCTTGGGCATTCAACGTCTCTAAGAAGAAGAACAAGATCGGAGTGGGTACGTATCAAAAATAATCTTCGCATCCAATAAATAGCTTACTGACGCATTGACAGATATCCCAGTACACGTTACTGACTGGACGGACCTGCTCATTACACGACCGAGGCCCTTCGTGTTTGACATCAAACCTAGGGACGAGCACAAGGCGAAGTTGGTGGACACCATGTTTGAGGAGGCTGTGATGGAGTCTGCTGATGTTGCTATCTGAGATGGTCTTTGAAATTGGCGTCTTTATTGGTGAATCTTGCATCAGCTTAATTGTTGTTGGCTAGCTTTGGTCTTCCTTTTTGTAGCTCTCCTAGATTTTTACCGCTCCTTTACGTTTACAATTCATGTTTTGGCCACTATTTAACACTTCCAAAAACAAAATTTGTGAACGATATTGCTGGGTGAATAACTGTGACTCGGTTGTTGCTCAGCCGAAGAATTGTCCACGCGACCTCATTTGTTATGAGCATGTTACAGAAGGAGGAAGTCAAGGCTACCTCATTTAATCCCGCGCGATGTCTTTTCATCACTAAAACTTGTATTCATAGCTAGATACATTATCTACATCATCGACTGCCATTGCATATCCTCTTCAGGTTTGCGACTTCAACTCACGGGATCGTAATTGGTCCCCTTTTTTCACATATCACATCGAAACGAAAACTTGATGAATCAAGAATATAGAAAAATGAAGGGACACAACATTTTGACATCCAAATGGCCTCATTTTCCATGTCCATCAAGTTGTTATCCACCTTCACCTCCGCCATCCAGGCACCGCACCCTAGAGAAAAGCACGATATCTCTGCACACTCTATTTTGCATCCGCACAAGAGACGAGATGAATGACAGGCACATATGAAACAAAGACATGAACGACCCCCAGCATTCACAACACACATCACACCGGACTCCCAAACGGACCAGCAGACCACGCACTCACAGGACATCCGCGAAACAATCAACACAACACGTTACGTCCGATATCACGCATCATTCACCCTTCTTCTACATTCCGTTCATTACCACCGAAACACTCAATTCCATATTCGTTGTCCAAATCAACAAATCACACGCCGACGGACCTCCGCCTTGGCACCGGACCTCCGTACATCGCAACCTCTCCCTTCTCAATGCGCACGACCCCTCGCACCCCATCAATCTCGCGCATTTTGCTTGTCCGACCTCGCACTCGGAACTTGCGTGCGAGCGAATTAGTCAGAAAGGGAGGGTGTGGCTAGTGGAGAGCCGATGGGGGCTGGGCTGTTAATATTATTTGAGTGCTTTGTTGTTAGTAAAGCGTAGGTAGTAGTACATAGTAGTAGTAGGAAGACTTGTGGAATTTTGGGGATTTACCAACTGACTACGCATTTCTACGCCGCGAAAAAAAAACACATCTTGAGTAGAGATTATTGTCGTTTCCAGTTTCTTCCTATTTTGCACATTTAAATTTTTACTTTGATTTCGCCCCCCTCCCCTCGGCCGATATCGTGAAGTAAGGAAAAAGGAAAAGATGAAGGAAAAGACACTCGCAACACCAGATTCAGAAAAGGATCCGCAGTCTAGCAACGAATCACTCAATTTGCAAGAAGACGCGCATATCCAGTTATCCAAAGGACGGTTTTTGCTCGTGCTGACTGGACTTGTTTTGGCGATTTTCTTGGTAAGTATATCCTTCCTTTCCCTTTCCCTTTCCATTCAACCCCAACCAAAAAAAGGAGAGAAGAACAAATGCTAACAAACACCGCGACAGGCTTCTCTCGATTTCGTAAGTAAATCCACGAAATCCTTTGTTTCTCGGTATCAAGGGGGAAAAAAGCAATGCTAACCAAACGGCGCAAATCGCAGACCATTATCTCAACAGCCATCCCCAAAATCACCGATGAATTCCACAGTCTAGAAGATATTGGGTGGTACGGCTCTGCCTTCTTCGTCACAACAGCTGCAACGCAAGCATCCTGGGGTCGACTCTACACGTTTTTCCCGCTAAAATGGACGTACCTAATCTCAATTGGGTTTTTCGAGCTGGGCAGTGTGGTGTGCGGTACGCTTTTATCCCTCCCTTCACGGCCGCCCCCTCTTTCAAGTAACGGGAAATACTGATTTTAAGATACTTACTATGTAGGTGCTGCACCCAGTTCAGTTGCGCTGATCATCGGCCGTGCGATTTGCGGTGTTGGAGCTGCGGGGTTGTTTGCGGGCTCGTACACGATTATCGCTGTTTTGGTACCGGCGGCCGATAGGCCAAAGTATAGTGGGCTTATGGGTGCTGCGTATGGGTTTGCTAGCGTGGTTGGACCGTTGATTGGAGGTGCATTTACGAGCCATGTGTCGTGGCGATGGTGGTAAGTGATCTCTCTGCTCGTCTGGATATGTATGTGAGAAAGTGGGCTAAGTGTGATTGTAGCTTTTACATCAATCTTCCTGTTGGCGCCGTATCATGCCTCTTCATTCTCCTCTTCTTCGTCAACGAGCCACCGAAGACTCGTCCTGACTGGCGCGGTATGCTTCGTCAGTTGGATGTCATCGGCGTTGCTCTCATCATCGGTGCGGTTGTGTGCTTCATTCTCGCTATGCAATGGGGTGGCACAACAAAGAGCTGGGGCGACTCCAAAGTCATTGGCACACTCGTGGGCTTTGCCATCTTCATCGTACTATTTATTGTGGCGCAGTGGTGGCAAGGTGAGAATGCCATGGTGCATGACCGTATCATCAAGAGGCGCACAGTTGCTGTTGGATCGACTTTCGCCTTCTTGTAAGTTTTTGTCCAAGACTCAGGGGATGGGAGTTCGATACTAACATTTGTCAGGATCAACGCTGCGTTTTCAATTACGTTCTACTACATCCCGATTTACTTCCGTATGTGTATCCTTATAACAGCTACAATGATACGTACTGGTTCTAACAAGAAACAGAGTCTGTTCAAGGTGTCTCAGCATCAACAAGTGGTGTCCGCACTGTTCCTTACATCCTCGCAGTCAGTGAGTGCACTGAGTCATTCCCTTCAAGCTCTCACTAACCACACTGCCAGCACTATGCGTCGTCCTTGTCGGCCAAATCATTTCGAAAACCGGGTATGCCTTCCCATGGATGATCCTTGGCGCCGGTGTCACAGCCATTGGCTCTGGTTTGATTTACACTTTTGACATCGATTCTCCTAGTCGAATTTGGATCGGCTACCAGGTACGTACACTGCTTTTTCAGTTCGGATTACCTTGCTAATATATTCTTTTGTAGATCCTTGCAGGATTGGGTGTTGGCATCAGTTTCCAAGTCCCTGTTATGCTCATTCAAGCCTCGACCAAGGAAGCTGACGTACCTCTAACTACAGCCACGCTTCTTTGTAAGTCCAACGGTAATATCGACCTGTTTTATTCTATTTCTAACCCCGTAAACAGTCATCCAAACAATGGGAGGTGCCTTTGGTGTCTCAGCTGCTCAGACCGCGTTCTCGAACATCCTTCTCAAGCGCTTGGCTGTCACTGCAGCTGGACTAAACCCTTCTTTGGTCCTCGAAGCTGGCGCTAGTGAGATCAGAGATCGAATTCCAGCTCAATATATCGAGGGAGTACTCAAGGCGTATGTGTCAGGTTTCAGGGGCCCGATGATTGTCGCCATTGCATTTAGTGGTGCGGCGTTCCTGGCTGGCTTCGGGTTCCGGTTCACGACTATCAAGAAAACAACCGCGTTGGAAAACTAAAAACAGGAGCTTTTTCAGTTGATTTATACTCGAGAAGATTCCAAGATTAAAATTATGGGCTGCAGGCGCTATTAAATAGGCTAGATGGTAATATTAGTATGAAAACCGGTGCAAAGTGCTTTACACAGGTCCGGTCCAAGCATTCCACTGTCCAAGGGCTCCCCAATCTACATTAGAAGCATCATTGACACCTCCACTTGTGCTAGGACCAATTCCCAGCCCTGGAAAATCCATTCCCTCGAAACCATCTAACCCAGCACCAGAGAATAGATCCAAGCCAAGGTCCATTCCCACCTGATCACTGGCTGGTGTTATCTCCTCCACAGCCTTTGGATCCAACACTGTGTCGATGATCTTTGTGAAAGTCTTACTCGCTTTGCGACACAAATTGTAGTTTGCTTCGCCATGCCTCGCTCCAGAGTTTTCCATGTGCGCAGCAGCATCAAGATGCGAAATGAGCACGCTAAGCATGCGGATGATTTCTGATCGGGAGATTCCAGACGGAAACTGCTGGCCTGTATGGTGTTGCTCACGAAGGGCTGTGGCTAAGACTGAGGCAGCCGGAATCCCAAAGAGCAACACGCAATGTAGCATGTCGCGGTGAACATCATATGACCGATCGCGTATTGTACCCAGAGTGAGAGTGTTGGATAGTAGGTCAATTGAAACACGCAGCAATGCCGTGTTAAGTGTCAAAGGGCTGTAGTCGAGCAACTTTTGGATCATGAACTCATTATACCAGTGGGTAAGATGAACGATGCACAGCATCAAGCAGATTTTGGTGGGAACGTCATCGTCCCAACATGTTTTCCAATAACGCATGTGCTTCGGTAACATATCCCAACATGTACCTATGCGCTGAGATATATCCCTACGCATGTATTAGTGAAAGCAGGGAAACGGTACTGACAAAAGCGTACAAGAGTTGAGCTTCCGCATTTGCATCGATTTTGACAAAGGAAAACTCGAGTATCTCTTCGCGAAATTCGAGAGACATTTGGCGCAGACGCTGGAAATATGTCAGTTTGGTTGGGTTTGAGGGATGTTGAGTTACTCACGATCCATGACGCCCGAAGCCATCTACCTTTGGTGTTCCAGCCATCAGGTCCTAAAGCTTGTATGGCGGCGTTGAGTACCTCCTCGTTGCCCGTCACTTCATCATCGGCTAAATCAAGCGGCAGGTGAATATCGGTATGTCTCTTACTGATTCTTACAGGGCGACCAAGGAATGTGGAAATGGATTTGTCTTGGTTGTAAGCCGCACAAAAGAGTCTGCGGCGAGTTTCCGCCAACCAAGTTGGCGCTTGGGCGCACTTTCTATCTTGATGGATGCCGAGCGCGTACACCTGGGTCGCCAACTCCCCGATGCGTCTCCAAGCAGGCGGTCCTAGATTTACAGTCATTAGACATGCTCAAAAAGGTTTCGAGATATCACTTACCAGCATATCCGCACATCATGACTGTAAACAGGTAGTTCTCGTAGTACATCCATATGGTAAGGTCATTGACTGTAGCAAGCATAGTGGTAAGGAATAAACAGGTCGTACTTGCGCGAAGCAATTCGTCGGTAAAGCGCAACCTCATTTCTTTGTTACTCACATCGCTATACGACTCTGGTCCGAAACCGAACGTGAGTGAGCGACCCGCGGTGGCGAGCAAGAAACCAATGTATTCAAAACGAAGGTTTTCGCCTGAGCATAGTATGTGAAGATCGCGGGCCTCGAGGGACTGAGATATCGTAAAAGGGCGTGCGGTGGTTTCCAGAACTTGGGCTATCAGTTCTGGGCTTGGTTCTTTGCGTCGGAGATCGTGCTTATCGACGACAGCTTCTAGCGCATTAACAGCGTCAACTCCTATTGGCGCCGGTATTACACCTGCTTCGTTGCGCGCGTTATACCAGAGTACAAGCTCTTTTATTATGTCGTAATGGCGAAAAGTGCTTAGCACACCATGCGCCATCTGATATCTCATTGATTTGGACAAAGTGTGCTGGTGGGTAAGTTCCCGATCTGATCTCTCTGATGCGACAGATCCTTCGCGCTCCGGTAGCTGACCCGGCTCTTCATCCTGAGCAAGTAACACGGCATAAGAGCCAGGGCCGAGAAATCCTGGGTGATAGACATCAGCAGCAACGGCATCGGCGAGTTTGTCTCCATGGGATGAAGGCGACAGGAAAACAGCAGCGGGATCATTATTCTTCTTTGATGAGCGGCTATGAATATTAGCCATTGTTTGAAAATATCGGTCACAGTCTTGCTGTACTTTCGCTTGTGAGGACGAGACGCGCCTGCTTCTGACTCATCTGCCACGGGACGCGGTCTGGTTAGAGGTGCTGGATGATAGAAGCAGCGGTCCTCTATTCCGCGCTGTCGGCATCTGTCACATTTGGGATGGCCGTGATCGCATTTTGTTTTGTTCAGCCTGCAGGGTTCACACGAGGCGGGCTTCCCATTGCGCCTACTACTGTTGGCGTTCCTGGCAGATGGTTAGTACCTAAGATGAGGTACGGTCGCGGCCGTGGTCATATTACATGCTGAAGTAAGCGAATGGTATGAAGACAGTTCATTTATGGATGCACTAAGTTTCGCGACTATACCACCATGTACCGTTGTTAGTGGACTAGGCATCTTTTGTCGTTGGATGAAGTTGAAGGCATGTGACCCGGGTGGGCCTAGCCAAAGGTACGTTATCGATAGGCAGCAGTCTAGACCCAAACCGCTCTCCTGTCATCCTGTCAACGCTGGGGCTTGACATGTGCCTATGCTATCAACACGCTAAAATAATGCACTTCCAACTAGGCCCCCACGCGACTGGACTCTCGCGTAGTGTTTATCAACACGGGGGCCGAGTTGGACCTCAAACGATTCATGTACCTTGAACCCCCTCCCGACTTGGCTTCATGGTAGCTGGCAGTCTCGAAGGCTTCTAGCCGCTTTTCATTTGCGAGGACATGAGCTGACTGTCCAAAAGCGAGTCTTGCAAAAGGAACTCACATATCAGGAATAGATTGGGGGTCTTTGTCGACCTCTGTACTGTACAAACATACTACGCAGACTAGCAGTGTCTAACAATAGCAGGTGTAGATAGCTGGGCATTTTTTACATCTACAGAGAAACCTCGCCGTCATTGCCCATCGGACGCCTTCGCGTCTGCGATAGGGTTTCAATGCGGGCTAGGGGTTCTATTGAGGGGTGACGTTGCCAAGCCCTTATTCTATTTACATGACGGCCGCAACAGCTGTGGTCAAACTATATCTGCCGATCCGATACATGGCGTTGAGAACCGTTTCAGCAATCAAACTTGCCGTTCAACATGTACGTCTCTCGGAATTGCGCAATAGGACACTATCGTGGGAGCAAGGGACATGCCAGCCTGAACATGGCCGGATGATGAATCAAGATTGATCGACGATAAGCAAGCCAGATTTCATCTGTCGGAGCCGGGAGACTAGTGATAATGTTTATACCACACTGGAACGCCTGATACGCTGTCGTGAGATCTGTCATAATCAATATCTGATATTGGCTTGAATATTCCAAATATTCATCTTTCCTAGTGCTTCCGGAAAACGTTACCCCCACAAGTGTGTTCTAGTGCATAACATGTCCATCAGCACACATTTCGTGTGAAATCCGTCATATGCAGATCAGACTGCCTTGGCTGAGGTAACCACTCGATTCAATGGACAGAGTCATTTGGAATTCAGATCGGTTCCATGACGGAGGCAAGCCAGCTGTGGAGGACCGTTTCGTCCCCGGTTTATCCTAATGCAACGCGGGGTCACGATGAGGACCTTTAGGCTAGCCGTCTCGATTCCACGCCGGCCAGTCTCTTGCTTGAAGTAGTTCGTCTTGCAGCTTGTAAGCATAAGTATACATGGAGCCATGGGCGTAGCGTGCATAGTTTGCTTTTTCTCGACCGCCCAACACAAAATTCAAACGGTCTGGAGCACATGCGGCTGCGGTAGCTCTTGATCTAGTGGTTATCTCGACCACCAACATGTGACGATGCTAGGCGTTGTGTGCGCGTGTATGGTAGAGAGGCATGGAGCGTTTCTGCATGATGTTGGGACAGCGGGTGCAAGGACAAGGAAGGTGGGTGGGGTGATGTGCAGAGGACCTGTATACATATGTAAGTAATTAGAAGACCCCAGATGCGATGGAACGAGCCGCTGCACGTGGATAGTGCCCGAGACGCGATGGAAATCGGCGGGCCAGTGGTGATGGCGAGCTGGAGCGCCATCTGGGGACGATGAGGGCAGGAATGCGAATGCGAGCTCCACTTGCTCGCCGAGGTTTTATTTGGGTGCATATCGTGCGATGGAAGAGGCATAGTGTGTGCTTATCCCTGCGCGCGCAAAGATCCCACGCTCCACCAAGACAGCACCTCCCGTGTTCCTCCACGTCGCATTCGCTTTCTTGCCTCAATCAACGGTCTGACGACACGTCCAGTAGAGTAGGTCCGTTACACTCTCGTGAGCGAGCGGTCAACTGTCGCAGCCCAACGCCCCGGTCCCTGGCCGTGCTGCTCTCCTCCAATGCCACGCCTCGGGCACAAGAAGTCCGTACTTGTTAACCCCCCACCCGTCTATTCGTCACCCGCACACACACGCCAATAACCTCATCCCGTTTCACCGTCCTGGCCATACCAGGGGCTATTATTGGCACTGGACTACGCTAAAATGTCTATGACAGATCACGCCTGGGCTGTCGACAGTGCAAGGCTCGCCACGTGAAGGTACGCCAGTCCAACTCGGGCGGAGCATGGTGGACTGATCCAAGAAGATCATTGCTGAGATAGACTCCAGTGTGACGAGCTCAAGCCGTGCTCAAACTGTGCCCGTCATGGCGTCCCGTGTAGCCTTGTTACCTGGGATCCCAACACACCACAGTCCTCCTCCCTTGCGGCAGGTTCCGCTGCAACTACTGCCCGACGCACCAACCAGTCGTCCCCGTCTGAGCGACCCATAGCCGTACGATCCGACCCGCACATCGACACCATGCCTTTGGATATCGTTGCTGACCAGCCAACAGGCGTCGTCGGCATCTGCAACGCCTCCCTCCCGCATAGACTCTCACCCTAGTCAGCACCCAGCCATATCCGAAGGCTCCTCGCCAGAGTCACAGGCAGACCAGTATCTGTTTCTATCAAGATTCATACACCGCAATGAAATCCCCCAAGCAGACCTTTGGCTGCGTGACCTGGAGCTCCTGTAAGACCAACCATCGACCCCACCCAACCAGGCACGTCCACTCATCCGTTGTAGGCATTTTTGGACCACCCAAGCCCACGAAGAGCTCACACTTCGAAGCGATATCTGCTACATGTGGCGAGTCGAAGCTCCAAAGTATGCAATCTCACATCCCTACTTGATGCACGAAATGTTGGCTTTCGCTGCATTCTCCAAAGCCGACAAAGAGCAGCAGCAAGAACTATGCCACGAATATTACACCTTTGGAATACACCACCAGGATTGTGCCATAAGGGGGCTGCGAAAAAACATCGCAGCCACCACCCCTGAAGAAGCTGCAGCTATAGTAGCCACATCAACCTTACTCACTCTGAGTGTATTTGCCTCATTAGGCTTTGAGGCTGAGCACAATATGAACGGTACATCACCGTGTGCCATTGAAGGTCTCCTCAACTGCTTTTACCTCATGCAGGGTATGGGTAATGTCCTGGCACTTGCACAAACTACTATTGTTGACTCATTTCTTGCTCCCTTGGTCAGAGACCCATCCGAGGTGACCCCTTCCCAACCACTCTTGCTGGAGCTACTACAACAAACCCCTGCACTAGTCGGTTTCATCCGGGACAAACATGATCTCCCTGAGAGTGAAAGGGCGGTTTACTTGGCCACAGTGGCACACTTCGATCCTGCTTTAAGTATCTCGATGCCTCCAAAGGTTGACAACCGAGAGCTACGCTTCTTGTTCATCTGGCCATTACATACCGGTGCGGAATTCATGGGTCTTTTGCAGCGACGACGGCCAGGTGCGCTAGTCATTCTCATGCACTATTCCACTATTCTCCTAGCCGCGGAACCACGATACTGGTTCATGAAAAACTGGGGCCAGCGAGTACTAAAGGCATGCCACGAATCCATTGATCAAAGCTGGCTTCCTGCCATCCAATGGCCACTGTCATTTCTCAACTCGAACGCGACATTCGATCTCTTCACAAATCTGATGCGGCGTCACAATAGTGCTGCAACACCAGGAGGGGTACTTTATCCGCAGCGGCCCGCACCTGACGTGGCTTATCGACAGACACACCCTGGACAATCTGTGCCCACTGAGATGCCGGACCATTCATCTCCTGGGCACAAGTTTATGGTAACGTTAGCGGAGCAAGACAAGATACCCAAGGTAGACCACGAGGATTGAGTGTGTATACGACATACCGCCACAACATCATGCTATCTATAGCCAGACCCGCCATGTCGAACCAGAAACCCTGTAATTGAGCTGTATCGAATGAGGATTTAGCGCAAAATCGTCACATGCGCAAAGCCGTGCCTTGATCCCGCAGCGACCCTTCAACAGCGCCAAAGCTTCGGGGCATTCGTCGCTATTCTGGCGGTTAACTTTCTCGAGTGTGTATATTTATGTACACCGGTTAATCCATTAATCAGGCTGAATATAGAACAACAATCAAATGCCACGACCAGAGATGTCATTGTGGCGTGATATCCAGCCCGCAAAATACCAATCTTGTTTTCCCTCGAACAATAACATCTCCACACTTGGCCTGTTTGAAACCATGCCCGTGCATTATTGTTTTTTTTTCTCCAAGTAAATACGCATGCGTTACCTAGAAGGGCGTTTGATGTTCATACTACGCTTACAAAGTCTGTGTCGTCTAGACTGGGATCGCTCTCGCCTCCTCGGAGCATATTGCAACTCGCCCCACTTTTCGCCTTACCCGATACGCCGCGCAACCGCCCCCAATCCTTACCCTCGTGCACGCAAGACTGGAAGGCGGGTTTAAAGCTTATACCGATGTTTTGCTCCGCGGAGCACTTAACGCATGAACACGGTCGAATATGCCTCAGGCTTTCATTTCAGGAAAGTTAGCATAGGAATCCGTTGCTGCCACCGTTGTGTGCTTGAATAATCGACCCTGTTGAAATAAAAAAAAAGCTTCCACCGCTCAGCTGTGCCATCATTCCGCCTTCAACAACAAAATCGTCATAATCAGGCTGACATTATTGTGCATACCCTTTTGTGCAAATGTACAAGGCTGATTTTTGCCCAAAGAAATCCCACACTGTGTTTATGGGCGGCCGGCAAAACCTGCAGGGCTAGAATTATCCATCCCCGCCAGTCCCAGTCCAATTCAATTGCAAAACCTTGGTTCTGGGTTATTGCCGAACCGGTAAACAAAGAATGGAATTGCGAACAAAGAGATGCTAGCGGCATGCGGGAGAGACTGGAGGGGGAGTAGGCTGTATGCAGCTGTTTTTGTGCTGGTTGTTGGAGTGTTGGGGGAGGGAAAGGGTGGTCAGCGGTTAGGTGTGGCGGTGTAGATGGGGGAAAGGTGGATATGGTGCGTGCGGTGCAGTGTAAAGAGGGGGATGAGGAGATTTTTGGGGGACTGGGGTGGCGGGAGGGACACAATAGAGTTGTAACTTTTGGATTTGGAATTGGCTTACGAGGGTGTCAGACGCGTAACGTCTGTGTGAAAGTTTACTTGCTGTGTTGAAAGAATTTGGGTGAATTGTGTTTACATAAATATAGCATCGCGGCGTTGCATCTGTAAAGGAACTAGAGGAGTATAATATAGATGTAAAGAATGTACAAGTGGGTATCTTGATTTGCACAAGTATTCAGAGTGAAGAAAATACGAAAAAAGGAAAAGCTGTTCGAAAAACTCTCAAAGTGCATCGAGGTGGTTTTCAGATCGCTGTAGGCTACGGAGACATGGGCCGCTGTGCATCCTCTCCAGTCCTAGCCCAGCGTTCCATCTCTTCTTGGGTGGGCTGCGACACCGCTGTGCTTTCGCTTTTAACTGTAGTGTCACTCAGCCCTCTCGAATGAGATGGTCGCCTTTCAACGGTTGATTGCTCGGTAGGGTCATGTTCTCCATCCGGAGGGCCCGGTTTTGCGCCAGCTTCTTCCTCGATAGTTTCCGATGAACGAGGCTCCACCGCCGCATCATCAGCATCCGATTCATTCCTTGAACTAACCATTCGCTCGTTCGCTAGTACTGCATCGATGTTTGTACCAAGTGAACTGTCACTCGGGCTGCGGCTATGTGGAGGTCTTTGTGTCGGCTTCGGTTCATCCGCAGAAGTCTCGTATGGAATGCCTTCTCCAGGAAGTTCGGCAATAGTAGGCGATTGTGGTGTGCTCATGACTGGAGAGCGGCGATCTCGCATTGCCCCCTGCCGTCTTGCCTCCGCAGCAGCAAAATAATCAACACCGTCATGGCCTTCAGGTGGAGGACTGTAAAGCTCGGAGGGAGGACTTTCTGGTGACATCTCGGAAATTGGGGGTATCGACTTATGATCGGGACCGTAGTAACCCAGGGACGAGCCTCTTGGTGATTGCGGACCTTCGGATCCAGTGAGCTCTGAGACGCGTCGGTACTTGACTTCCGTGCCAGCGTGGGTTGTGTCTATCTCCAAATGCCTTTCACTTTCACGTCCATCTTTCTTTGGATTACGGCGCTTCCTCCACCAAATGAAGACACCAATAGCAGCGAGAGCGAAAACTATAACAATTCCCACGACGATTCCAGCAATTGCACCGGTAGGTAATCCACCTCCAGAATCATCCTTGGCGACAGAAGGTAGTCCAGTATATGATTCGTTAAATATGGTGACAAGACTCTGAGTGGGCATGGGGTCAGCAAACAATGCTCGCGCAATTGTGAAATTGGTCCTTTCGTAGTCGACGATGATGTAAGCTTCTTGCAAAAACGTGCGACCCAGCACAAACTTGCCGTTCTCGGATTTTTTGATCGGAAAATACTGGGTGTTATCATTGGCAACGGGCAGAGGAAAGCTAGCCTGTTGGACGAATGCTGCGTATGGTAAGACAATGGATGTGAAGATGTCGCTGTCAGAAGGGCTCGCCCCGATTTTGAAGGAAACGGTAGCATTCTCGCGCTCGTTGGCCTGGTGAGAAGTAGAGTCGACAAGAAACAACTGACTATCCTTATCAAAATCTAGACGGAATTTGGATACAAACTCGTCGCAAACTTCATCCGGTAAGATGAGGTAAGGCAGTGTAGAATCTATCGTAGCAGAGAATCCCCCACTTGGTGTCAATCTTACTGTGTTCGTTTCAACGTCTTGATCCATTGCATAAAGAATCGATTGTACTCCGACAACAAGCTTGTTATCCTTGTCATTTGGCATGCGTATGGATGTACCTTTCGAAGTGAATCGTGATTCATCGTACCCGCCTAGGACTAGGCTTCCTGGGACTCCATTGTTGTTGTTTCCTATACTTCTTTAGCCCATCTCGACGCGTCAGTTACTAAGCCACATATGACGAATAGTTAAAGTAAACGCAAAGCGATATTCTTTTGTGACTGAAGATGGAGAAATAGATCACTCACGGTAGTATGCACCAGCGGTGTATCCATATGAACGACTTGCGATCTTATTTGCAGCCTCGAAATTGTCCAGGAAATTTGGTTTGTCTCCACCAGGCGGGCCAACAGCTCCCACAGCGAGTCCAAAAGAGCCCATGAAGAAATCCTTCACCAAGGTCTTGACCACATACTGTTCGGCTAGTATGAGACTTTGTGGCGAGCTTGACCCTAAACCCACGTTATCGACTCCCCATACACCATTCAAGTCGCTCTGATCAATTCTATAGGAATCACTCCACCACTGCGGCTGAGGTATGTTGTAAATCTCGGCGTCTTGCCACTGCGCCGAATTCTGTAGCCCGAGAGGCTGCTTTCCGTCGTAAAGCTCAAGTCCACGCTTCTTAGCACACTCATCGTCATCACACCATTCAGTTTGTCCAGGAACCAGGACGACTGGAGATGATGTAGAAATGAGAACCCTGAAGTTCTGGCCTCTTCCGGAGCCATCATCTCCGATGTTGAGAAGGAACGATGACCATTTTCCATCATTGCCGTCGAATACTCCACTATCACTGAGAACGTAGGGGACGGGTGGCAGTGGAAGCGGCTCGTCGCGTTTTTTGGAATGCATTGCTGAGTGTCGCGTTATGCTATCATATCCAGAGTGAGTATAGAGAAGAGATAACAAAGATTCTCAACCAAGAAAAGGCAGTACGGGCAAGGCACACCAACAAAGTGTCAGCCGTCTGACCCAGCCATGAAAAGCCTCATACACGGCTTAATGGATGGCGATGACATAGGAAGCTGCTGATTGACGGTTCTGAGCCCTCAAAAGGGATTAGTATCGGATTCCAAATGACCACTGCTTAGGGCGGTTAATCATGGATCCGTCTGGCTGCTGCGGGCACATGAAGCCCATCTGCTTCTGCAGCATGGCTGATGTCTGTGCTTGACGCGGGGTCGAGGCACGGCACCAAAGGGACATGATATACTTGCCTAGCGCATTTGGAGACATCAAAATACCACTCGACGTGGCGGTACCAAACAAAGAATGTGAGTTGGGTGGCGACTAATTACAGGGTTCTCATTGGAGAAGAAGCAACAAACAAGAGATCGCGGGCCTAGAAGTAGGCGGGTGGGGGCTAGAGCCATGAGAGGGCAACGTGTTGAGATGTCTCGGCAAGCAGATCTTGAGTGAGGGATGTGAGTAGGCGTGTGGCGTACAGGAGGCGTTGAAGGTTGACTGGACGAGCATGTTCAAGTCGTGCTCTCTTCACTGCGGCAGCTAAGGCCGCAATTGCGCTAGGTGCCGCCCCACTCTCCCGTCGCGCACGGACTGAGCTTCTTACGTGCATGCATCTCGCCTGACATTGTACGCCTTGCGCCATGCCCTCCTCATGACGACTTTGCTGCGGCATATACTGCGGCTCCATTCATCCACCCGAAGCTGTTGCAACAAGCATCATCGTGCTCTTGTTAAGTGATCCTAGTTAGTAAATCTGAGTAGCATGGCGTCCAGCGGAGGCATCAGCCAAGCTGTAAGGGCCGCCCTTGTGTTACCATGTCCTTAATCATAGCTTCTAGCCTTCTGCCAGACTGGCCCGCACCTCCTTCATCGCAGCCTTTCCTGGCGTCAAGCCGCATTTCTTTTGATGAACAGCTGCAGATCACTATTCCAGTTACGGTCGAGGGCTAACTATATGCGGCCTCAATATAGTCCATGTCAGCGTTCATCGTGGGTTGCATCCACGACTCGGCTCTAGATCCCTCGCAGCAAGTGTCCTATTTCCTGATGTTTGTGGTGCGGGTAAGATGTGTTATGGCGTTTAGAAATGGCAGCCACTGCTATCGTGATTTTAATCTGCATCCATGGCTGAAGTGGTGGCCTTTCACTGGAGGATGACGATGCTGACAGTGTTCGTGGAATGATTCACTGGCTTAGCATCAGTTCAGCGCCGGGCTCTGTACTCTTCTAAGCAATAGACCATGAGGAGATACCCACCTGCCGCTTGGATATGCTGTTTCCGGTGTTACATTTACGTATCCTGGTATAGAGGCACACGAGCCAAGTTCATGTATTCCCAGCCTCCTCGGTGCAGGCGTATGATCTCGTGATATGCATGAATGCTATTAGCTTCGTCATCGTCCTGTCTCTCCTTAGCCGGCAATTTCTTTCCTTTCCCACCTTCCGGCACAGGCTCTGTAACAAGGTACGCCATGCGCTGATTGGCTAGATTCTTCTTTCTCTCTACAGCTGTCTCTTCTGTATTCAATATCCAATGTTTTTGAGGCTCCTGCACACCATACCATTTCTCAGCCTTGCGCTCGCTTTAGAAGGCTAGAGCTCTTTACCATTTCTAGCTGCATCCACGACCATCTTTTCCAAGCAGTTTACACTAATTTTCGCACGCGAATATCTAGGCTCGGTCCGTTCGTCACTCGTTCAGCCAAATCACTAGTCTTCTGCTTCAGGATGCGCAATTACTGGCCGCTGTTTCTAGCATTGACCTGCATAGCTCACGCGCAGAATAACAACACAGTGCCGGATGCTCAGAAATCACCAAAGGCTGTATCGCCGTCCATCAAACCTTCCGAAGAAGTAATCCACGCGCAAGATTATGGGCAGACACCGGGTACATGCAAGACCACCACCACGGTGTACGATTATGGGCAGCCTTCTACATCTACAATACGAATCACAGTCACTGCACCCATGACCTGTCCGAGCCCACGCCCCAGTACCTTGACCAGGACAATCACGACTACCATCGCACCTTCCAGAGGCTACGAAGTCCTCCCCCCGCCCGTCACAGTCACTGTTACGAAAACAACAAGTGTGGCCAACGGTGGTGGATATGGCCCACCTGCGAAAACTGTCACAATTACTTCCGTTCAATCCTGCTCCATCCGCCCTCCTAAAACTATCACAGAGACTAAAAGTTCTACAACAACAAAGGTACATCTCATCACTCTCTTACTTCGAGGTGTTCGCTGACCTATAAAGACTGAAAAAGAAACTATCACAAAACCAGGTCTCAATCTTACCGAGGTATTTTATTCCATAAAACAATCCAATTATTTACTTGGCTAATGAATAACAGACTTCGACGTACACCTTTACAGAACGTGTCACTGGCCCAACGAGGACGGTCAACAACACTTTGACAGAACTGACGACCACAGTGAGTTTGCACCCCCCTTTCCAAACACGATCAACTAATACAAGCAGACAATCATTTCGACATTTGTTTCGGTATGTTATTTGTACCTCGTCCTCTTGACATGTGTAGTCACATCTTTTGTTGATGATACACATATATTTACGAGCTTCTATCTTGCAAAGGATTTTCTCTTGATTCATTGCATGTTGAATTACTGATTCTTGAAATTGACTAACAATGTTTTAGCTCCTTCCAACGACCGAAACTAGCTACACCCCGACAACTGAATATACAACCATACCAATAACGACAACTGATCTTGATACCACAACTGAAACTCTTGTATCCACAACCACCAGCATTTCAACATCCATATACACTTCTGTGAGTTCACATGGCTGGCTGTTACCAACCTGTGATGGTGCTAACATTTATGTTCTTCTAGATTACCACTTTCTCCACGACTCTCTTCGACACCATAACCATAACACGTGAGTTTCCGCACTTAGATCTTTTCTAATTCATGGTTGTATCGAACTATTTTTGCTTTTCCCGAGATCGCTACCCGGATAACTGACAGTAAATAGTGCCTGGGACAACTTCTATCAGCACTACAACGGTAGTCTCGCAAACCACCGCAACGCTCATACTGACTGAGCTGATTTCCGTAATTGAAACTGTACCAGGACCGACTGTGTCAGTACCAGGGCCAACCATATCAGTACCAGGCCCTACAGAGACCTCGGTCCAAACTGTCTCGGTGCCTGGACCAACCGAAACTGTTATCAGCCTTGAACCGACTACAACAACCGAAACCACCAGTACGACAGAGACTTCCTGGACCACTAGTATATCCACGTCTGTTTCAACGTTGACTACAACTGAATTTGTTCCCACAACTATATCTCGTAAGTACTTCTAGGTCAGAAGAAAACCCAAGGCAACCTGACATAAGGCAGTTCCTGGTACAACTAGCATAAGTACCCAAACCATTGTCTCTGAAATCTTGGTCACATCCACATTCACGGTGGAGATCCCAGGCCCCACACGAGAAATTACCGTATCAGGACCAACTCAAGAGATCACAGTTCCAGGCCCGACCCAAGAGATAACAATTCCAGGTCCTACAGAGGAAGTTACTGTGCCAGGACCAACCTTGGAGATTACAGTCCCAGGCCCAACTGAGACAGTGGAGCGAACAGAGACAGTTGTGGAGACTCGGACACAAATTTCAACTCAGTTTAGTACCTTGACACTGCCACCTCAAGTTATTGTTACTACGACAACACTTCCTGGTGTCACATCTACAGTAACAACCGAACTTCCGCCAAGTACTACAATTTCTACGACTGTCTCAACCCTGACACTGTCACCAACTACCGTTACTTCTGTGTCGGTCTCGCCGCCTACAATCATCACAGATACATACACACAACCAGGTCAGATTACTACATCTACTCTTACGCTTCCAGGGAGTCTCTCGACCGTCACTACACAACTTCCTGCGACTACACAGCTTTCCACTATTACTTTACCCGGGCAAATTGTGACGACTACCGTTCAGCTCCCTGGAACTACTTCAATTGTAACCACGCAATTACCTGCGAGTACCATTATTTCCACGTTTACCCTGCCACCTGAAGTCGTTACATCAGTCACTCAACTCCCCGGAGTAACTTCGGTGGTTACTACACAATTGCCGGCAAGCACAATTATATCTGTCACAACTCAACCAGCTGTAACATCGACAGTAGTGAGTGAGCTTCCCGGAAGTGTAACCACAAGCACAGTGCTCTCGACTGTAACTTTGCCGGCCTCTATCATAACAAGTACCATATCGCTTCCCGACTCAAGTTTAGTGTCAACTTTGACATTGCCGGCTGAGACTACTATCTCAACCATCTTGATTACGCAATCGTTTGTCACTACTCTAACTCAACCAACCACCGTTACCGAGACACTGACTCCCTCCTTGACATCGACTTCTTCAGCGTCCGTGTCATGCTCCAGCGCATGTCAGATTGATGTAACGGCCGAGCGAGTGGGCTACCCAGGAACCGTCATCATTTCGACCACATCATTACCCGTTGTGACTCTCGATATTTACACCAACGACGCTGGAGAAGATGTGAGCTCCACAATTTATACAAACGAGCTCCCGCCACCAAGCCAGACCATCACCTGGGACTATTCCGGCGTGCCATTGACATGGCCAACCGTATACGCTGCTTATGCCACATTCAGCCGCATCGAAGTCGAGCTAATCGGCCCAGCATGCGTGAGCGAGACTTCAACTTTAGCACTACCAGTACCTACAGTCTGGCCCCCCCTCATCTTCGTAGAAAGCGAGATCCCAGAGCCAAAATCCTCAGTACCGCCTAGAGTAGTCAGTTACCTGAACACACTCCCCACGGTTATCCAACAGCTCGGCCAGCCCATCGGATCCAGTGCTTGCGACCCCATCGTAGGAAGCACCGCGGATCCAGACACTTCAACACGGGGCTCAACCACATATCTATCCCGCGTCCCCGCTGCAACAACTATCATCCGGCGTCTACCAACAGCCGAAAGCGCCGTAGTGACCGAGACCAAGACATCTGCAGCCCCAGCTAGTCCAACCGCTGCACCAACATCTACCGCATCTCCCCCCAGCTCTCCGCCACCACCTCCGCCACCTAGCTCACGTACGCCTCTTCCATCACAATCTCCACCTCCTCCCACCGCATCCCCCGCACCACCCAGTTCCCCTACCCCAATCCCCAGTTCCGCCCCTCCACCAGCACAGCTACCAACTATCTCCCCTCCATCCATTAGCACCGCTGACTCCTCATCTCAAGGTCCCGCACCTCCAACCCTCTCCTCTTCCTCCACCACCACCACCGAAGAAGAATCCGTTTCTTCTCCTTCCATCCCCCCCGCCATCATATCCAACCCCTCTTCCACACGCTCAAGCACCACGACGACGTCTATCGAAGATGCGCCATCGTTTTCCGTGCCCTTTTCTAGTTTACTGCCTGATTTTACGGGTGGTGCTGCGGTGCCGACGGGACGGATTGCGGGGTTGCTGATTGGAGCGGCGGGGTTGGGGTTGGGATTGTTTTGAGATCCTAATTCAGGGTAGTATGCACACGAGGAGGTTGTTTTTGTTTGTTTATTTTTGTTTGGAGGGATTGGCGGTGTAATGTTGGGGGAGGATGGGTATACAAGGGTATATCATGTGAGGGGTGTAATGAAGGTGATAGTAATATAGGAATGTGATGAATACATGCGATTTAGGGAATAAGGAAAGTGTAGTGTGTTGATGTGATGTGGTGTCTTGGGTATCTTGAAGAGAAGATCGAGGTGAAGAAGTTGAAAGGGAAAGCTGGTTGTCATAGTAACCAGAACGATGTGGCAAAGGAAATTCCCCATTGGTTCTATTTGGAGATGCGATTATGCAGTGACGAATGTGTCGACTCTGGAAGTGATTCCATGACCACGTGACATGTCAATCACGTGAGAAGACCAAAGACGTAGGAATGCGGAACGTTCTTGAAAGCATGTACATGGTTATTCATATTTCGTGTAAGAGCATCGACCCTTTCATCCATAGATGCTTAACTCAACAGTTCCTTGATATCTTCTATACGCTGCACACGCTTCTCCTCATCAGACATCATACCTAGCGAACTCGCACTGCAAAAAATATTAGCTTTCCTTGAAAACAAGATTTGACAACATGGAAGGGGAAGGAGTTTAGTGGCAACTTACATGAACTTTTTCCTCTCCTGAATCCTCAACATCTTCTCCTCGATACTTCCCTCGACACAAAATCTTACTACTTTTACTTCCCGTTCTTGGCCCATACGATGTACGCGATCAATTGCTTGAGCCTCGACAGCAAAACTCCACCATGGATCCATCATAAATACTTTGCTTGCACAAGTGAGATTCAGGCCGACACCGCCTGCGCGAAGACTCAGCAGCAAGACATACGGCTTCGGAGATGTGGTGAACTCTGTGAGGATTTGCGCGCGCGCCTTCTGAGTGATGGAGCCGTCAAAGCGTAGGAAGGGTACGTGATCGCGTGCTAAAGCAGGCTCGATCAGGTCAAGGAAAGATGTAAATTGGGAAAAGACTACTGTCTTGGCATTCTTTTCTTCTTTGCGGGTTCTCTTCAGGTGGCCTATCAGCGCTTGGGTTTTGGCGGAGCCAGTAAGGCCAACACGGCGGAGGCTGATGCGTGGTGTTTGTGTGGAGGTTGGTGGGGGTGCGTCTGAAGCGCGGAAAGCATGATTGGGCTCGTTGTCCTCGACGATGTGATCGTGCCGGATTACTTCAAAAACGTCACGCGCGTTGATGGGCTCGCGACAGTTGAAACACCGTGGTATCTCGTTCTTGTCGCGTTGATGAGCAATGTAGTTGAGCAGGCATTCTTTGCACGCAGAGTGCCAACATCCAGTGACAGCTTGCTCGTTCATTGGCTCTTCACAGCAAATGGGGCACTCGGCCTCGTTTTCGTCTTGTATCTGCTTTAGGACATTTGCCCCGAACCTGCTCGCATCTTGGTCATTTTCGGACTCGAACCGCTCAATAAGATTGGAGAGATCCATGTCGTCTGCTAACCCGTTTGCAAGGTCAGAGGCCAACGAAGCATCCTCCTCGTCAGCGACAACATTGGCTTTGCGAGTGAGGACGGGGTGGCAACATGACTGCCGTAGCCGGAGAATCTGAGCGAAGATGGTGGTATACGACTTCATTAATGTTCCAGCCTCTGCATTGGCACTGAATACACTCTTCGCGCGCATATATATATGGTCGTACACATCTCGCTCGTCTTGGGATAGCACGATCTTCTCAACTTCGATTGTCCGTGGTGGCAATGGCACCAACGCTTTGCCATCCGGTGTCTTCATATCCTTGGTGCGACGGAGTACCAGCGGCTCAAGCACTGTTTGTACAACGTTTAGGGCACGCACAAAGTCGCCAGACTCGAATGGAACAGTGATGAATGTTTTCCAAAATGAAAAGTTCGCCCACGGCTCAACCTTTAGGAAACGCACCAAGCTGAATAGATCTTCAAGGCGGTTGACAATTGGAGTTCCTGTCAGTACCCAGCGATGTTTTGCGCTGAGCTCATAACAAGCCTTCGCTGTCTTCGACAGCCGGTTCTTAATATAGTGTGCTTCATCGAGAATAACCCTAAAGTATTCCAGTGAGAATATACCGCCGTGTGACCCCCGATTGCCATCTTGTGCGAGAACTTGATTGTATTCGGAAAGCACAGTACCGTAACTCGTGATAATAACGTTTGGTGCATTGGCGGCGTTTGAGGCGCAGCATAGCTTTTGCAAATTGACTGCTTTTTCAGAGCCATAGTACACCATTGCTTTCAAAGTACCCTCCTTTGATGCCTTCTCGGCTTCACTATGCCATTGCGCCAGTAGAGACATTGGCGCGATGACGAGAGTGGTATATGGAGCAGGTTCAACGTCAGCACTAGCCTTATGGAATTTTGGCAGAGATCTTGGGATAGCCAGCGTCTCAGCATTATTCACCTCCGTTCTGTGCGTGTGGATCAGACTGAGCATCTCGATAGTCTTGCCCAAACCCATCTCATCAGCGAGGACACCACCCAGGCAATTCTGCTCTTGCTTTGGAAACTCCAGTGACAGCTCGCCCGAGTAGGGGTTGACATAGAACATGGCTTGATCGGCAACAGCCGGCACAGGCTGATTGTCTGCATCCTGTGTTGGCCATTGGTACTCTTCCCATAGCGGGTGCATTGATGTTTCTCTGTCTTCTATTGATTCGTCCTTTTCCTTGCTAACCATCCAAAACAAGGCTTGCTTCTGATATTTTCGCAGATCCAAACGGAAAGTGCTGGCTGGATCCATGGTTGGTGTGTTGAAGTCAAAAGATTGCGCCTTCCTGTACAATGAATCCAATTGACTCTGTTCGAGCTCCTCTCCTTCCTCGACCTCATCTGGCGGTGGCGAGGATGTGTTATCTGCAGGAGTCGAAGGTGTTGCTGGTGTACTGGTTTTTGGCTTGGGCTTGTCGCCTTTCTTTTCATCACCCTCTGCTGCCTGTAGCAGTCCTTGGCGCCGGTGCTTCGCAGTCGTCTCGTTCTCATGTGTAGGGTGGAGATTGATAGCCTCGAATAGCTTAACGAGGCCGACCTGTCGTAATCGAAGGTCGCGTTCTTCAGAAGATTCCTTCTCTTCGAATAGGTTGATCTCTCGATTGTTATCAGGCTTCATAAACTTCTGACTGTCAAATGCCCCTCGCAGGAAATAACCCCGTAGTTGCAGGTAGATAGTATCTCCAGTCCGCAGTTTATCCGGAGTATACACAACGGAACCTTCAAACGAACACAGATTCTGGTCTACTAGAACAGACACCCATGATGCCGTATCTTGGTCCAACCTTCCAACCTCTTCTCCTTTTTCATTTATGAATCGCACCACGATATCTGGCTTCTTAAGTTGAATGACCTTCTTGGCCTTGTTCAATTTAGGCTGTGGCTTCACACGCTCGATACGAACCTTCTCATCATGTTTGAGAAGGCCACTTCCACTTTTGGTCGCCCATGCAGCGGCGCCGAATGATCCAATGTAACGTCTACTGGGCATATCACGTATCACTTTGGGCGTGGAAGAACCGGATACGGGTGTGGGGGCATTCGAAACGTCGGATTCGGTGCGCTTGAGCGAACTGGCTATTGTCATCTGGACTGATTGTGGACGAGACTGAAGGGCTGGTGCCGGGGATCTTGACGGCATTGTACTCCAAGAACCATCCAAATATAAATTGATTGCTTGTATATGTTAGCATAGACTCCAATATCTTCCGAGTGTATGCATACCTCGCTCCACATTGCTTGCGCTGACATCCTTCAACTTCTGCAGTGTGGAGATTGAAAGTTCTCCAACGATAGCCTGAAGAGTTTCGACATCGAAACCGTCAAAATCCGGTTGCGCTCCATTGCTAGTCTCCTCAGTTGGTGCCGGCTCGCTGTCCTGAGGCGGTGGTGGCGGCGGTGGCGGCGGTGGCGGCGATGACGATGGAGGGAGGTCAACGGGTTTTGAGCGGACTTGTACTGGCGATGAATCTTCGGTAAAGAAACGGCGCTTTTTGGAGGGTCGCTCGTCTGGGTGCGGAGATTGCATGGTGTTGGTGACGGTCGCTGGCCGCAGGTACTTTCGCCGCTTTGGAAAGTGGTTAGACGCGTCGACGCGCTTTCACGAACCCACATAGCCTAACGTGCGGGTGATCGACATTATAGCGTCATACATACCAACCAGTCGCCTTCCACTCTTTGTGCCTTACAACAAATCGATTCATATTACTCTGTATTTTTTGGACTTCCCTCTTACCTGTACCACAGGTGTCTTCTCTTTATTATCACTATTTACATTGCGCAATGGCCGTTCGCATTACACTACTATAATTTTTGATTGATTGCTGTTAAAAAAAAAGTTTCAATGCTTCCACCGAGACTCCGCGCAGGTCCCTTCCGGCGCATACAAGGCTTCTTAGGGCCCAAGCGCAGGTTTCTCTATGCTTCTTCTCGTCTCAATAGTATAGCGAAACTTTCAGAAGATGAAGTTGCAAGGGCCCGCGCATACTGCGCAAATTTAGTCAGGTGACTACACCTTTCCTATTAACAATCGGCCTTTCGTTGACCACCTGCAGAACATATGACACACCCTCACATATCCTGCAAACTTTCATACCGCAATCTTCGCGCGATGCTTACCTTGCCATCCGCGCCTTCAATGTCGACGTTGCCCGTGTCGCCGATACGACCAGTACCCCCACTATTGGCATGATGCGCATGCAATTTTGGCGGGATACTATAACCAAAGCACTAGCAGGAACTCCACCAAAAGAGCCAGTAGCCATTCTTTTGGCACAAGCAGCGGAAGATTTGAATGAGAGGTCTGATGGAAAAGCAAGGTTGAGCAAGAATTGGTTCCATCGCATCATCAACACGCGAGAACAGTATCTAGGGAATCCTCCATATCCAACCCTGAGCGCACTGGAGAGCTATGCTGAGAATACGTACTCGACCATGTTGTACCTTACCCTTTCTGCGCTGCCGCAAGCATCTCTTACAACCGATCATATTGCATCACACATTGGAAAGGCAATGGGCATAGCGGCAGTGCTACGAGGCATCCCTTTTATCGCATTCCCACAACAACAGGCACTCGGTACTAGCAACTCCATTACAGGCCAATCAGGACCAGCTCAAGGAGCTGTTCTTCTCCCGCTTGATGTCATGGCCGAAGCCTCCGTTCGGGAAGAGGATGTGTTCCGACAGGGCGGTGCCGCTCCTGGTCTCCGCGACGCCGTCTTCACGGTAGCCACACGTGCAAATGACCATCTCATCACAGCTCGGGAAATGCTTAATAAGTTGCGATCTGAAGGGACGCTCGGTCATGACTTTGAGCACCAGCACGAGGAGGACCATGAATATAGTGTGCAGCAAATGAACACTGGACAGGAGGCGCAGCTGGCAGAAGTAGAAAAAGCGTTTGGCGTTTTCATGCCCAGCATTGCGACGCAGGCATGGCTGGATAAGTTGCAAGGAGTTGATTTTGACATCTTTGACTCAACATTGAGGAATGTGGACTGGAAATTGCCGATGAAGGCTTACTGGGCGTACAATCGACGGAAGTTATGATATTCAGGACAATGGAAGAAGCGCAAAGGCGAGCAACATGTTGCGATAGTGTATTTGTATGTGTGGATATGCTGCGGTAGTCTTGTATGATAACACAATCACTCAAAAATTCTCGACCTGGAATTTTCAAACGTATTTAAGCTATACAAATCTAACATTCAGACTGATTGTCAATGTCAGTTGTTCGTGTCAATGTATGTCGGCGTATCGATAAGTCCTCGGTCGAACACTTGGCACGCCAGTCCGTATTTAGCCTAGTACCCCACTGTCGCATTTTGCAATCCCACAGCGAACAACGGCCGGCGCGCCTCACGACAGCTCCCCTCTTTCACCCCTCCAAACACCTCAAAAGAAGACGCAGGATACCCATCTCTTTGCGCTCACCCCCCCAAATCTCATCAAGATGTCTACCACTGTACGTACAACCGCTTTGCTGTCCTCCGACGCGAGTCTTTTTCTCGCGCACGTGTGTTCCAGAACAGTAGGCTAAGTACGCATTATGAATATAGAAGCGCAGCGCCGCGGCCAAGAAGAACCAGAAGGTGACGAAGAAGTTCATCATCAACTGCTCGCAGCCCGTCAACGATAAGATTTTCGACATCCAGGCTTTTGAGAAGTTCCTCAACGACCGCATCAAGGTCGAGGGCCGCACCGGTAACCTCGGTGATACCATCCAGATCAGCCAGCAGGGCGAGGGAAAGATCGAGGTCATTGCCCACCAGGAGTTTTCTGGTCGCTACCTCAAGTACCTGTACGTTCTTTTTTTCCCGGCTTGTATATATGGAAATTGCGATGCAGGAGCTGACATGATGGGAACAGCACCAAGAAGTTCCTCAAGAAGCAGCAGCTCCGTGACTGGCTCCGTGTTGTTTCCACCTCCAAGGGTGTCTACGAGCTCCGCTTCTTCAACGTTGTCAACGACGAGGCCGACGAGGACGACGAGTAGATGTACATTTCCACTTAGAGATACCACCCCGGCTTGCATTATATGGAGTCTAGTGTTTGGAAATCAAGGGAAGGATCATAACGTCTACATGGCGGATAGCACGATCGAATGAATTGATGCATCTGCCAAAACGACGAATACTTGTGCTGCTGTGAGGTGAACCATGTGTGATCATGTTCTGTCTCAATTTTTATTTTTCTTTTCCCTTGGAGAATTGCGCAATTGACTCTGAGAGTGAATTCCTTGTTTCCAGGCGAAGAGTAGGGGGTGGATCCCAGGAGTAGCGCTAAGAGAAGAAAAAAAAAGAGAAAAATTCAAAAAGGGACAACTTTGTCGAGACTGTCTGAAAAGCACCTACTAGTGCAACGCTCAGAGCGGACCCTCGCCCCCCTTGCACTTTCTACTCCACATGATGCTCAACGGCAGTAATGCATGATCTTCCCCGGCAGAGCTAACGAGCGCGAAGGAGAAAAGAAAAAAACCCCAAGATGCAACGTGCGTCACAAGCTAAAACCCCCCATTGATTAACAACAAGGTTTTTTCCAAGAAAAGGGAAGAAAGCTTGCATGAAGGATTGTTTCATTCTTCCTTGCATGTGGGGAAAAAGGTCTCACCGTCTCATCTCAACGGGTCTGAAGGTTGTTGTAACGTCGTTCTAGGTTGTTGTTTTTACATACTTATGACAAACGGATGGGTTGATGATGGTGGAGTGAGATGATGTGAAACACGTCCTTTGAATCTTTTACTCGAATGATATTTTGTAGTCGGCCAATCATCGTACCAGTAGAGGCTTAATATATGTCTCATTATACACTTTAGGTGTCGTAAGAGGCCCGCAATTTACACATCATGGTGAACAGAAAAAAAGTGGGAACTCTGGATCTTCAGGGAAAGAGAAACTGTTCGCCCAACCGGTGAAGCAACGTTGCTGCGATGAGCGGTATAGGGACTGCTTTGTTGGCCCATTTGTTGTTCAGAGAAAGCTTGTGGCTGAAACGGTACAGTGGGCAAGAAGAATGGGTTGCTGCACGCTTTTTTTTTCTGCCCCGTAGATCGCCGGCAACGATCTTGGTGCTGCTACACTACTTGAGTGCGGGAACTAGTGACTTGTCCCGGGCATGTTAGTGTATAGACAGTGATTTGTTCGCGTGGTAAAGATCCACATGTCACAAGGCGTCAGTATGCAAAAGTATATCGAGACAACGCACTTTGAGTGCCACGCGTCATGCTGGCATACCCACCTTGAAATATCTCATGATTTGTTTGGAATAGGAGAGAATTTGTGATGTTGGGATGCTGTAACTTTCACCGGATGTGCGACCGATGAAACTCACAAGTTCTCGAATACTCATCAAGGTGTGCAGCCATATGCTTACTACTAGTAGTAGACTACTACTAGACTGCCGGTGAAGATCCCGACCTGAGGAGCGCCACAGGGGTTATTCGCCATGTGATTGGCATAAATCGGGATGTGCCACAATGGGATGGTTCGAGAAGGCGAGGGTTATTTCTAGTCGGCCCGTCGCGGGTCGTGGACGCAGCGCCTTGAAGCGGCTCTTCGGAGGCGCGACGCAGGGTGATGGAAAACGTCCAGCCACGTTCTAGACACGGCGAGGTACCTGTACATACATTTACAACCTCTGTTCAGTGGAGCAGATTGGCGGTGAGACATGAGTGAGTTTGACCATCATGGTGCCATGGCATGTTTGCGGTGATTTGAATGGCGTAATTATACGACATGATGACTCCCAAGTTGCGCGTCGCATGGTGGGCAAACCCGTGATGGATATCCGACGGGAACGAGGTACGGTACTCGGAATTCGCCTTGGAACAGGTGAGGGAACTATATGTGGGGCCCGTGGGCTCCGGTGGTCGGGACAGGCCAGGGGCATGCAGCGCATGCTGATGAATTTCCCGATCTGGTCATGGCAAGCCATCGACCTTGGCAGATGGACTTTCGGACATTCGCAGTGTGCGGCCGCCATTCAAGCGGCAGGGCTACAGATTAAGCGAGACGTTGCAAGATTCGCAAGGAATTGCTCGAAAGGCGTCTTGTACGCGGCCCACGTGATGGCTGGCGGATTGCTGCTGGGCGGAACAAGTTGCGTGATTGGCGCTAGTGCGTGATCATGGAGGTTTCCATCGAGTAATGTAGAACAGTCTGGTCTCTCAACAAGTGGGTGCTTTTTTGACACGAGACAGCCTGAATCTCAGCCAGCATCGGACCGGGGCCGCCAAAATGTGTAAAGAGACTGTAAAAAGATCTGGGTGGAGTGGGGAGGCCCGTCAGCGGCTGTGGTTGGCCCACGGTGCGAGGGAAAAATTCGCTGTCTTACCTAACGCCGCGGCTTGGCGTGGGCACCATGGATGGTCAACACGACAGCGACGACGGTGAAGACGATGCACAATTCGCATAGAGCCACCATGGGCGCATACAACGTGTCATGTGGGTGTGAGCGACAATGCAGGTGTGCATGATGTGCTGAGAGCAGCTGAGCTGCAGGCTACGAATATGCATGCGAAGGGTGGTAGGCAAGGGCGGTTGCGACGATGCCATGGCCGAGGAGATGCTCAATTGCCCGTCCCCAGATCGCATAGCACAAAGGATTTTTTGGCGACAGGCACAAGACTAGGGTTGCGGGGAAGAGGACATCACATGTGCGTCAGCGAATAATGTCCAGAGAGCGGGCAGTGTGCCGCCGTTTTGGCATGATGAACACCCCAGAGTTTGGCGGGTGGAGACGTAGGTGGTGCTCTTGGGCCAGGCTGGCGATGCGTGGGTGGAATGAATGGCCGCCGGCGAGCCACATGAGGTTCCCCGACGTCGAGCCACGACGGTGTAGACGGAGCATCCGCTGGCAGCGAGCTGCGGCGTAGCCGGGGCCCGAGGTCGCGAGCTGTCGGCGAAACTGAAATAAGCGGCAAGATGAGCATGGCGATGAGGACGGCATGTCAGCCGTGTAGAGTAAGTAAGTAGTGTAGGGCGTGTGTGCAATTGATTAATGGCAAATGGGCAAGTTGCCGGGTGTAGAGCGGCTGGTCATCATGGTCACGGGACCCAGCCGGAGTTTGCTCGCTCTTACCCTCGCTTGTTTGTTGACGTCTTTGGGGCCGGCAGGCACGCCAGGCAGGACAGGCAGGCACGCTCGCTGGGTTCACCGGCGATCTCGTGAGCGGCAGGCCGTGCGCGCCTGCCTCCTGACCCAAAAATTACACTCAGATGCAGGGATGCGCTTGCCGCAAGCGTCTAGGCCGAGTACGAGAAAAATCCCTGCTCGTGCCACTACCGATGAAATCATGCAAAGCTTCCATGAGGCAACCCAGTCAGGGAATTTCTCTCATGTAAAACCAGTCACCAGCTCTCTTAAATAAGACCTCGTCCTTCCCCGGCCTCCAGTTCTGGTCGTTTTTTCATAGCCTGCAATGTTCCTGCCTCAATACCTCATTAACCACCTCAACTCACACAAAGTAAACTCCTAAGCACACCACTGCTGCACTCCACGCTCTCCGCCTGCATATCGCTTGTCGGCCCACGCCCTTATCCCCATTGGACAATTCCTTATCTCTCCCACACACACATCTCCGCAACACATCTCTGCTATCTTCGCTGCCAGCCGTCCACTCACGTCGCTCACTCACAGCCCTACCCCAGATTCTCTAGCATAGAATGCCAGGCCGCCTGCTCAGTACCCTGGCGAGGGTGGCTCCTACACCCCTTCCTAAATCCGACTCCACCAAGCCACACGCTGGAGGCCTGCTACCCCCAGTCTATTCTTACGACGCCCCACGCGTCAAGGCAAAGTCAAAGTCGGAGGAATCTCTGGTCATGGACATCTTCAACCGCCACAAGCATGACAAGCATGCCAAAGAAAAGGAAGATGCCAAGAAGACTCCAAAGCTCGAGGCACAGGGCGCAGCTTCCATGAACATGAGCGTAGAGTCTCCGCCAATCGTCTTCTACAACACCCCCCAGATATCGACTGGCGCCATTTTCTCGGGCCAGCTCGTCATCAACGTACACGACCCCTTCATCACCGTCGACAAGTTTGAAATGCGCATGCTGGCCATTGTGACCACCAAGAAGCCCGTGGCCCCACATTGCCCTGATTGCACCACTCAGACCACTGAAATCCACAAGTGGGAGTTTCTGACCCATCCCGTCTCGCTGCGTCACGGTCCCCACAACTTTCCCTTCAGTCACCTGCTGCCAGGTCACCTGCCAGCTACTACCCACGGTAGCCTTGCCACGGTCGACTACTACCTTTCCGCCGTAGCTACCACCTCTTCGGGCAAGATTACTTACAAGCGCAATCTGGACATCAAGCGCGCTATTTTCCCTGGTGCGGAGAAGCACTCCATTCGCATTTTCCCGCCGACCAATCTTACGGCTTCCGTCAAGCTGCCGCCAGTAATCCACCCTATCGGCGATTTCCCCATCGAAATGCGCCTTTCCGGAATCGTTCAAAACAAGGCAGACTCGCAAACGCGGTGGAGACTGCGCAAGCTCAATTGGCGCATTGAGGAGACGCAAAAGTTTATTTCTCCAGCTTGCGCCAAGCACATTTCAAAGGTTGGTGGTGAGGGCAAGGGCGTTCTCCACGAGGATGTCCGTGCTATTGCCAACGAAGAGGTCAAGACAGGTTGGAAGACCGACTTTGAAAAGGGCGAGATCGATGTCGAATTCCAGGCGGCCTGCAACATGGCCATGAAGCCTCTTTGCGACCTCGAAAGCTCAAACGGCATGAGCGTCAAGCACAACTTGATTATCGAAATGGTTGTCGCTGAGGAATGGGCGCCACTCAAGAAGCTCAGCCAAGCTACCCCCACCGGTGCCGCCCGCGTTCTCCGCACTCAATTCCACCTGGTCCTTACCGAGCGATCAGGTATGGGTATTGCTTGGGATGAGGAGCAGCCTCCGCTCTATGAGGATGTTCCCGTCAGCCCACCCACCTACGTCGAAGAATGCGAGTACCCCTTTTCCAACATGAGCTCTCGGTCTGGTAGCTTTAGCCTTGAGCGGTAGTTTTGGATTACTCTCTCCTTGCGTTATTTATACCCCACTCGTCACGCTTAAGCAGACGATTCACGAATTTCCTTACTTGGCCACTGTCTGATTTTTACTTGCAATCATCACTTTTGGACTACGTAGGATATACCCCCGTTTGTACTTGGTTTTTAGGCGTTGCTTTGCTGTATGCTCGCCTCTCTCATTTGTTGTCGGCGTTTCGGTTCGTTTGTAGATTGCTCGAGTTGAGCGTGCAGCAAGCTCCTCGAATACTGAGATAGACATTCAGCGATAAAAGTTTCCACTCAATAGGACTCTATGGTTTACATAGTCCTACTAGTAGTACATAATACAGGAATACATTCCCACTCCTTCAACTCTAGAGCTACATGCAGTGAAAAGTGATTTACTTTTGTGATAATGAAGCTTTGCTCTACAGAACATTCGACTCAATCGTAGTAATAGAACTTATTGCGATGGAAAGAACATCATATGACGCCAGTACATATGATGAGCATCGGCTCACTAAACCACCACCACCACCAACTCAGCAATACCTCTGCAACAACCACAACACCATGCAAAACCAATATAATCACCATCTCACATCTCGCGTCTCGCGCCGTACGGCCCCATCCCACAGAGCCGCTTACACCTGCCGAACCCTCCAACCCCATCATCACACCACCTCACCAATCCCATCCCATCCCATCACGGCCATCTCACCCCATCTCCCCCATCGGCACCCGCCGCACCGCCCATCACCCTTACCATTTCCTACATCCATCCCTACACAGTACCGTACGTGCCGACCCTCACTCCCGCCGCACCCATCTTACTATAAGGGTTCTTAACATCCCTACCACGAGCCGCCGCTGCCAAGCCCCCTTCCCAAAGAGCCTCAAACCGCTTACCCCCCCCTGTCATACGCCTAATTAGGAAAGTCCATCCCTATATTCCGCGCATTTCCCTTTTCCGGCCAAACGGAAAATGGCACTAGGCATAGATTATAGTCTTTTTAACCTTGATTACATAGTTTTCCGCAAGTGCGGAATGGAACTTAGTGCTATGTGAGGGAACGGGCTTTGCCGGTTTGACCTTTGTCTAGGTATTTCGGGGCGCGGGGGGTTGTTGACGCGCTATACTAAGTAGGGTATGTGTTAGGGAGAGGAAGTTTGTTTATCCGCTTTTTGGGGGAGTGGGGCGTAGGAGGGGAGAAAGTCTAGAATGTTGTGGAGAGGTCGACTTGGTGGTCAGTGGAGATTTATTAGGACTAGTTTTTTCCTTTATTTTTCTATATAGCGGATGGCTGGCTTTGCATGTGCATGCAAGGGGAAAAGCGAATGGGGAAAGTTCGGGGTTGTGGGGATGGAGAGGGTTAGGGCGCGTGGTTTGTGGTGGAAATTGTTAAGTAAGGATTTGTTGGAATGCGGTAAGTGTTACGGGTGCTTGTGGAGCCTGGAGCGCTTTCTAGAATGACCTTGTGTCAGAGGTAGAGGGCGGCTGTTTTGAAGATTTTTTTTCTCGAGGCGTGCTTAGTAGGATGGTTAGGGCGCTCGTGGCGTTTTTTTGATGTATTGGCGCCAAGGATCGTGAGTTTTTTTGAGCTACGGTGCCAAGGAGGGGCAGTGGTGTTGAGTTGGTGGAGACGTGTGCGCCGGTAACGGATGAGGGATTTTGTGCATCGTATATGTAAGGTGTGCCATGAACAATTGTTTGGGTTGGGGGCTGATGTGGGGTAGTTCGTATTGCTGTCAGTGGCTGACTTGGGTGAGTTTTTGCTTAGGATTCAACGCATGGTTGTAGTAATTAGCAGAAATCGGAATAGAGGTTGGGTACCCAACCTCTCCATACTCCTGTTCGGTTTTCAATTGACAATGTCACCTATTTTGGAGAATCTCCACTCCAATGCGCACGATATCCTCTTCCAAAGTACTGCGATGATGGAGAACGTTGAATATATGACACCATGGTGTGGGATTAGAAGGTTAGATTGACGATCATGACACGATTAAACTAGTCACTCCTTTGGATTGTTAAAACTTTTATCTCTTTCATGCCCAGTAGCTTTTTGTATTGTTCTTGCTTTTATTGTCATCTGGATATCTTGATCTCCAGGCCACATCATAACTATTCTTAACGTAGCAAATTAGGTTTAAGTTATTCATGCTGCTACAAGCTTCTCGTAACGAAAATCCGTCTTTGCTATTAACACCACGCTCGAAACTCGACAGCTGCCAACACAGTCAGCAATCAATATCCAAGATTCTATCATGCGGATTTCCTTATGGGTAGAGTGCGGGAAATTTGAGTCTACAATAGAGCTGCGGCTTCATAACAAGTTATCCTTGTTTCCTATGAGACATAATCATGGACCAAGTCTATTGTCAAAACTCCCATTGGTGTCTCCCTTTTACCATCTCGATACCCGGCAATCATAATTGAGTTGACGTTTTGCCTTTCGCATAGCATAACCTGCACTTTCACATGACATAGGTTTTCCCTCAAGTGTACGCTTTAGATTTGATGATTCTAGTAGTTGCCGAATCATAGAGAAATATTGTGTGCATATATATTCGTCACTCCACCCTTTCATGCAACTACAGCAATATTTTGGAAGTGCTCCATACATTTCTCTAACGGTTGTATCACATTTCTGACGATTTCGCCCCTCCAGCTCTTTTCTTTGTCTGTTACACCCGTAAAGCACCACTTGATAGCTGTCGCATAATCCTCTCCACCCTCGTCGCTTACGCTGCGTGACCACTTCAATCCGGCCATGACATCAAAGGCATGTTTAGTGGCGGCGTTGATATTTGGTGGATGATTTTTGCATACAGCATGATCTTCCAGGCGACAACCAAAACAAAGCTCTAAAAGAAGTATGCCGAGTGCGTAAAAATTGCAGCCATCCGCAGAAGACTGAGTGCAAGAAAAGTGAGTGTGATTGTGTAGAAAACCCTGTTGGATGAAAGGTTTGCCGTATGGAAGCAATTCGTTGTTCTCTTGAGATGGAAGGAAGATGACGTCTTCTTTGCAAAGGCCTGTCCGTAGCCAGGGTGTAGACTGAAGTTGTGCTACCGATGAAGCTACAAGGAGAGCAATCTGGTAGCGTTGGCGCCGCGAAAAAGGATCTTCAAAGTCCCGAGAGAGAATACGGTCAAGTGTTATGGGACCGTTTCCGGGTTGATTATTTTTCTGGTTGACCGGATGAAGATGAAAGGCTTCGTCATCATGACTGACGATACCCATGCATGCTTCACACTCTTCGTCGCCTAATCGCCGGCATAATTGCACGTTATGATCGACAAACATGTCTACTTGAATCTTTGGTACAGTGGGTATAGATGGCGCGAAATCCACTTTCTTGCGGAGGGTATTTGAGTGCAGTTTTATACCAGTTCGTATAGGCAAAGGGTCCGGCTAATGTTGGGTCGTCAAAGACTTAGTAGTTTCCAGTCTTTTCTGAGACGAAGAACATCCAGGAATATGACCGCAGAGAATTTGTTTCTGGCTCCAAGGTGTAACTCCGTGTTCTGAGGGAGCGATAAACATGAAGACGATCTCGAAACATACTTCGGTAAATGTTCGATGCTCAAGTCTCAGGTTCGCGAAGTGGTACTGTTGACACGAGCACTGCCATGCATTCTGCAGCGCCTGAAACAACAGATTTGATTTCTTGGAAATCTTTTTGAAAGCGGACTCCAACTCGGAGGTTTTTCTGGTAGATCCAGGTGCGGAATCTTGGAGTGCAGAGACTCTATCGCTGGAGCCCAGCAACTTCTCCAGGCGCTCATTACATTCTTTCAGTTGTCCAAAAAGCTCATCTCTGATCCTTTCCCCAATACTGAACTTCATTCGGAAGAACTCATAATCCAGTCTGCCCTTTGCAGTGGATAACTTCGAAGGTCTTGCACCCTGTTGAGGACTTGGCGACCGATTGGCGCTCCGTCGTTTTGCCTCCGGTGGTAAGAGCTTATCCTGAACATTCTTCTCGTCAAAACATAACTCTTTCTTGAGTTCTTCAGCGATCTCGTTCATTTCAGCCATAGTATCCAAATACGATTGGTATGACTCTTTCAACCTGCATTCCAGTTGTTTTTGTAACGCCTTGTCACTCCACCTTAGACCCCCCGGGTTTGCGATGAGCTTCGCAACTTCATCAATATCGTGAAGGAGTGGCAACAAGAGTTCTTTGAGGTTGTTCTTATACACGATTTCATAAAACTGGATATCGCGCTGGCATTTGGTGTATTCCTTACGTATCCGCCAGTAAAAGCCGCCGACCTTCGCAACATCACGCCAATGCTCGATGCCGCTTATGAGTAACGGAAAGGCACCAAGAACGATACCTGCTACCTCCAATCCGCTCATACTGATGTTTGTACAGTTCCGTTAAAATGAGTAATGTAGATGGAACAGTTGGGTATGAGGAGTTGGAAGGCTGAACGGTAAGTGTGGCGTTCCTTCCCCGCGTTTTTGGCCCCACGGGTAATTTCTGCCTTCTTGCGAACCCCCCATGACACCACGATCATTGGGATATTCCTATTGTTAATCTTCTAATGTTATTGCCAGAACGGCCTCGCAAGACCTGAGCACACAACTATCTTTTTTGGGTGAACTGTATTCTTGATGACTGGATTATGAGACATGACGCTCTCCGTGTCAGACCAGTGCCGCTCCTGTATCGCTATTCTCCACGAAGTCATCTCGGCTCTCGCCCAGCCAGATCGCAACAGCAACAATGTTAGGAATCTTCGAATGAGGGAGGAACTGGACAGGTTCAGTCTTTTTGTTGGGAACATTGGAGCTCTCCATCGACCCGAATCGCCTATGTCCATCGAGTCACGACTACAAGGAGCCAATGATGTACTTACTCACATTTGGGGTCTCTTAGACGACTTGAAAGAAGTCATTGGAGACCTCCTGGATATTGTTTTGGGTGAAAGAGAAGAAATGGTCTCGGTGGCTGACGAGACTAAAGATGAGTGTGGAAGAGGTATTAGCGAAGTTAACGAGCTTCAGGAAGAAATCAGTGAAACCGTTACCCGGCTCTTCAGAGTTTCAACTCTCATCCGACGTGCAACACCCACAGATATGTTTGCGAAAGCTCTCAGCCGTAACAGATATCACTTTAATGACCAATTCGACATTTCCCACGTTGGCGAGAAATATCCGAAGCTTGCCGCAAAGGACTCCGCCTGGCTTTGTCAACGGCTTGGGCGGGCTATTACTCAAAGAAGACGTTACCTCAACTATATATAGGACCACCGTGAAAAGCTGGCAGATCCACTCAGTCACCATGAAAAATCGGGTGGTTCGGCCTACAAACCTCAGATTCCTAACATTAAGCAGTCACTGGGTTCGAAGCCAACGCTAGACAGGGAGAGTCTACCTTCCTTCTTCACCAAAGCCACCACTATCGCCGCCGAAAAGCTCGCGCCTCAACTGAACGTTGCCGATGAATCAGATCCAGATGATGCTCGTTCTTACACAACAATTTCCCGCTCGATCGACAGCGACCATGAGTCATCCACCAATGTTCGCATCCCAAAGCTTGATTCTTTACGCACAGATCGTGGGAAAGAGTTTGAGTGCCCATTCTGCTTTCGCATCAAAAAGTTCAAGATCGAGCGTATGTGGAAAAAGCACGTCTTCTCAGATCTTCGTCCATACGTCTGCACGTTCCCAGACTGTGATGCACCATATTTTGGTGACATCAACGAATGGTTCCAACATGAAATGACTTTTCACCGTGTGGATTACAAATGCTTCCTTTGCGCAAGATTCTTCAATCAAGAGGAAAAATACATTCTCCATCTGAAACGAGAGCATGAAGAGACTTTAGATGATGGCGGTGAACAAACAGCAAGAGATCTCTCTCGAAAGTCACTAGCTCAGATTCCAGCAACTGATTGTCTTTGCTGTTCTGATTGGTCTGTTCGTTTGAAAGAGCAAGTTATTCAAACGAGCGGATCAGTACCTACAGGGATTCTGGCTGTTACTTCAACAGTCTTTAAACGTCACCTCGCCGGCCATCTCGAGCAACTTGCACTTTTTGCCATCCCTATTAGCGCTTCGACTGATGCCAACAATGACTCAAATGCTGCTGTGGAGGAGGCAAAGAGTAAGCGGACAGACGCGTCAAGATTCTCGACTTTGACATTTTCAAGCGACCGTGGTGGTGTAGAAAGGTCAACACTGGAAATACAAGTAGATGAGTCCAGGGGCCTTCTTCACGCTGATATCCAGCCTCCCGAAAGAGAGACCAGTGCTAGCATCGAGTACCAACCTTCGGTATCCTCTCATATCCCTGTGGAAGAAACGTGGGAGAAAACCGAACAGTCAAATAGATTGGCGGCCTTGACTACCCTAGCAGTGGCCCTGAGCCGCTCAGGAACCTGGAAGGACGCGCATGCGTTGTATGCGCACGTGGTTGAGACTAGCAAGAAAAAATTCGGATTAGAACATCACAACTCAGTGAGTAGCAAGTTGAAACAAAAGTCAGTATATGAAGATTTTATCGATTTCGTCGCGGATGAAGAAGACTGTTTGCGAACGTCCGGGGTAGATAAGGGATTGCCTAGCACAGATTTTTGGGTCATCGTATTCAATCTTCAAAACGTAGCGACAGAACTACATAAACAGAGGAGATATACCGAAGCAGAAGTAGTGTACAGACAGGCACTAATGGCATACGAAAATACGCTAGGGGACGAGCACGTACAAACGATTTCAACGATCGCAGAGCTAGCATACGTGACACAAGAACTAGAAAAGTGGGAAGAGGTAGAAAATTGGTACAAAAGGTATCTAGAGTTACAACGGAAGAAGTACGGATATTGGCATCAATCAACGCTTCCAGTCGCGCGTCAATTGGTGCTTATGCTTGCAAAGCTGGGGAAACCCATAGAGGCAGTATATTTCTACAAAGATGCACTAAAGGGGTATCAAAGTACTTCTGAAAATGATACCAGATCATTGCTTTCATTCGGAAGTGACCTGGGGTCACTTCTAGTTTCTATGGAAAAGTATGAAGAGGCAGAGTTGTTGTGTAGAGAGTTGCTATCAGTATACCAAGAGAAGGATTGGCATCAAACTGAAGATGCGTTCTCGGTGAGAAAAACTCTGGCGGAGATTCTCAACTTCCAAAAAAAAGTACGATGAAGCAAAGGATCAGTATAGAGATTTGTCACAACTGCAGTCAAAACAATTGCTGGAAGATTGTGACAAAATCCAGAAGCTGATTGTCCAGGGAATGTACGATCAGGCAAATTATGTCTGTATACAGGCTCTAGGAGCATGTAGAAAGAATTTCGGGATTGACTCCCCACAATCAGTGCCATTGTTGCGGGAATTGAGTGCTGCCCTGTTACATCAGCAAAGGCTTGTGGAGGCGGAAAATATCCTTAGACGAGCACTAAAGATTCACGAAGTGCCATTTGAAGATTCTGATATTACCATACTAGATGTCATGCGAGATCTGGGCAAGGTGATAAAGATGCGAGGAAGACTCGACGGGGCACATGCTATGAGAATGCGAATGGCAGATTCAGTAGTGGATATGGGCACGCAAGCGGCGCAAGCAGTGCAAGCAGCGTTGGGAACGAAAGAACAAGCGACGGCGCGACAGCTACAGGCAGCACGAGCGGCAGTACGAGAGAGAGAGATAGCGCAAGCAGCAGCGCAAGAGCTACAGGTAGCTCAGGAAACCATAGAGATGCAAAACGAGCAGGATACGAATTCTGGGGACACATCGGAGGACTGGGATTCGGATTCGGATTCGGATGACATTATATTTTGAGCTTAAACGCCGTGCCACATGACTAGCAGAATAGAACCCGTTTTCAAAAGTACATATTCCGCTTGTGACTTTCCCTATAGTACTCAACACGGAATCCAGATACGCTGAATATAATGGTTTAAAGGGTCTTGCAGGAGATGATACAAACTTTATAGTAGAGCCAAACCTACCTGTAGCTGCAAAATTCGCCACTCAGGAATGGATAAAATCTCGATCTTGTCCTCAGACTACTTTGCTAAGGCAGCCCTAGAATGATTAACAGCGTTGATACCTTTCTTCTCTTTGTGGCTAATACAAGCTAGAAGCTAAACTTCTCCGACAAACACTCTTCGCTCAGAGAAAAGAAAATAGTTCTGAGCATCTTTATTTTGCAGCAATAAGTTCTCAAAATTCAATACAGAGCAAGCATCTCCCCAAATCCCCCTTGAGAGCTACTTGAACTACGAAAAAAAAACAGTGCTGTACTTATACACACTAGAAAGGAATACTAAAAACTAGCACAACCCTGGTAACTCCAACTTTTAGATACAAACAGAAAAAATCAGATACCCTCCTAACCTTTCCCAGAATTAAAACCCCTTCATCCTATCAAACGCATCCGCAAACTCAGTATAATCCCACACCCCGTCATCCTCCTCCTCTTCAGGCGCAAACTTGGACCCCATAAACTCCCCCCTCGCAATCCTCGCTGGCTGCCTCCCCATCTCCAAATGCAAACACGCCTTCAACCCCTGATCCGCATCCGCCCAACAACACCCAAGACTCATCCAAACCGCCACAATCCCCACCCGCTGCTCCCTCGTCTTATTACCGCCTACAGCAAAGAACCCCGGACGCCACAGCTCATCCCCCCTCGGCGGCTTAAGCGAAAAAGTCAGCGATTCAAGATTAGGAAAGCAATCCAACAAGGCTTTCCCACTTTTCAGAATCTCAGGCCAGAAGCGATTTTTCCAGCAATACTTGACATGTTCGAGACTCTTGTCAAAGATACCGCGGGGACTCGCTTCCATGACGATATGTCTGACTAGTAAGTTGCGGTGCGCAAGACTGAGTTCGAGCAGGCGGGCGTTCCACGAGGAGAAGACGTTGGCAGAGTAGAGAATGGGACTGCTTTCGGCGTTGAGCTGGCGGCACGTGCGGAGTAGGGCGACGGGCAGGGCGCCGTTGACTAGGGGTTGCGGGGCGCTGGGGCCGCGGCCAGCGTGCTGGATGTTCATTGCCCGGGCGACGAGCCGCGCGGCTGTCGGGTCACGTGTGTAGATGAGGAGGGCGCCTTGGATGCGGAAGGCGAAGTCGTAGACTAGGTCGCGGAGTTCGCGCGGGAGGTCGAGGAAGCCGATTGCCGTTTCGTCTTGGTTATGAGATTGCGTCCATGGTGGTGTGGTGCCGTTTGGGGGATGCTTTGGGTGCTTTTGGTGTGGGTTAGCTGGCCCAACTTATGTCCTTGGTAGTAGTATGATAGTTGGGCGCCGAGTCAATCCGGTTGGAATAGTTGGGGGTATACGCACTTGGAGCGCCATCTTGACGTAATGGTTCTTTCTGATACGAAGACAGTGTCAAGGCAGGTTTTTGATAGAAATTATTTACGGATTGAGGTTGCGTGCAGAGCTGAAAAGGGCCACACGGAGGATTTCTTGATTACATGCAGCATTATTGGGCTAACCTCGTTAGGAAGGACTGGAGCTGAGACGCCCTACAATCCCTAATTGGCACGGAATAATTGTATGCCTTGCATATTTCTACACGACCACATTTAGCTACACCCCGTCGGTCGATATTTTTAGAAGGAAATATATTCAACGTGTCCAGGAGGTTTCGTCTCACGCCACTTTCTACGTGTACCACAACGTCACACAAACTTAATCTTCGTCAATACCCCTTCTCTGTCCCAGGTTCCCCTCCAAAAGTTCTTCTACCAGCGCCACTGCCTGGATCTTCACTTGCTTCTGGGTTTCCTTCTTCCTTCGATCCTCCCTTTCCCTTTCTAACCTTTTCACATTTTCCCTTGCTTTATCCAATTCAACATCAACATCTCTCAGACGTTGTTCGCGGTCCTTCATGCTATAGTTCACTTTCTTATAGGTGCAATTCGGTCCGATATGGTCGCCATCCCGCACCTTACCTCGCTCTATTCCGGGAGCGCGGTTCACGCTAAGAGAAGATAGCTGGCTAGTGAGGTCTCGGACCTTGTACCATGAGCCAGATGATGATGACGAAGGCGAGGACGAGTCAGGAAAAAAGTGCGGGCGAACATGAAGATGATTGTTCAAATTGTGCGCAGGTTGATCGGCTGGGCGCCTGAAGGGTGTATACCAGCCTGCGGTTTTGAGCTCGGCACGAGCTTTATTAACATCGTTCTCCAGTGCTCCACTAACTTCAATGGCATTGAGAAAGCGTGACCGGTAAGGACCTTGCTGACTTTTAAGTTTCAACAGGTTGGGTGGCTCTACGGTACTGTGACCCAGCGAATCGCCGTGGTAATAACCAGGGCTCGATGCAGCAGGGCAACGTGTAAGAAACATGCGTGCCCAGACTTTGAGATCAGGGTCTAATTCGCAGCCTCGGTAAATCTCTTTGAGAACAGCTACAGGGTCCTCGTATAGGACACCGTATGTGTTCATGCGATCCAAGGCGTAGGCCTTGCAGTCTTCGAAGCCCATATATAAGCCGAGCTTGGCAAATCGTATGTCGGCTAAGACCACAACTGCTTCAACAGATATGTTCTGGGGCTTGATGATAGGAGGGGCTTTGTGTCGGACATCTCGATCGACTGCAGCGCCAGCAAAGACATGCGGATCAGGAGGATAAGAGCCAGTATGGAGGAATTCGAGAAGGCGCATGAACGTGTCTTCCGAGACCTCCTTATGTACTCTGAGAAAACGACTGCCAGCCTTATCAAAAGCTCTCATGACACTCGGAAACCGCTCAATCTTTTCCCTGCCAACAAGGACTGGTCGATCCCTGAAAATAAACTCGATAGACTTTGAAGAAGAACCGAGGTGCGCCCGACGTCTCTTCACCAACTCGTGTCGTCGGACATTGTACACCTCTACCTCGAGACCCCGAATACTTGGTGGTAGGTCAAGCATTGGTTGGCAAACATTCTTATACCACTTGTCCACCTCGCTATCAGATGGTCCGCGGACGTCACTGTGACAATGGCTAAAATACCACTTGTTCCCATCTTCGTGCTTGACTTCGTCTCTTGTCCACGGGCGGTAGTAGTCGTCGGCATAGTGATGTCTGCTGGACAAGCGATGCCCATAGTCCAAGGTTGTAAGTTCTCTACCATGAGCAGCTGAAAGCCTCCTGATGGCGAGCATGATCTTGCCGAACTGTAAGCCGTGGTTCAGACGCCCATAGTCCATCTCGTTCTCCTTTTGCTCGCCACAAGCCACAAGAAAGTATGCGTGGATCAGGTGGTGGATCAACGTAGCCACAATGTCCCGCGCTCGACCATGTCTGATTGCATCTTGGTTGAAAATGATGGAAATGCGCTTGACTTCCGGATTGGGTCCCCATCGGTGCGTATAAGTAACACCAGAAATATCAGAGTCTAATCTGCTGACATCGAGAAAGACAGAGTTCTTCAAGAATCCAGCAAACAGAGCTTGGTCGAGTTTGTTGAAGATTTGAAAAGGGATTTCTTCGCTCAAGCTGTTCTCGTGGAGTGCTGCTGCTTGTCTGCGAATGTTCATAAGTGATGCAGCTGCATCTACCCAGCGTTGTTCCAACTGGTCGACGAGGAAAGCCACAGCCCAGTCAATGTTCCATTCCAGGTCTCTGTCGCACCGCAAATAAGGGTCTTGCAGCTGCAATGTGGTATTCAATAATGGATGGCCATAACTGTAGGAGTCGAGAGGCAGGTACACGTCCGATAGTAAATCAGACAAGGGGGACTGAGAGCGTGAGAACACTTCTTCGTCGACGAAGTCATCGCCAAACGGAAATAGCGCCAGGAGGTCAGTAAAGCTCAACGACATGAAGTCAAGTAGAGATAGCGAGGTAAGTCGGTACATCCAAAAAATGGCCAAAACGTTGGTGCGCCTGAGCGAGGGACGCCACCTACAACTATATAGTCAAATGGAGTTAGCAACGGTAGTGTTTGACCGTTGCATATGCGTCGTTTGATGATACTTTTCTATGAAAAGTCTCCTCATGCTGGGTTCCCTTTGTATCTAATGGTTACCGGTTTTCAGGATGAGGTGATACAGGTGTTGTGACAAACCGTTTGCCGTGGATATCATGGAAGCTGGGGCTTTTGGACTGTCAAAGAAAACCCTTGCCCATCTCATTGGTGCCCTTATCAAACAATCGAGCTGCTTCCATATCAGTGTGACATTTGTCTGTTCTCAATGAATTCCAGAACGCTCAAGCATGCCACGAGAGCAGAGCGATAGCGCCAGCATTGTCACACCGAGCTAGCCAACACATCTCCAGTTACACAAGACCCATTGCTGGATCTATACAGACGTTGGTAAGAAAGCGTTTCTTTTACCCACTTTGAAGCTGACCTGGCAATTGTGCACATTAGTAGAATGATGAAATCTGAAAGACACGGAAGCGGGCGGATAAGAGGTAAGGATGGTATAGTGTGTAGCTAACGAAGCCTGCAGCAACACCAGGTGCGGCTCCAATCATAGAACAAAAAAACAACAGATGGGATATACAAAGCACGTAAGAGGAGCGAGAATGGATGCGCACGAAATGCTGAAGCGCCTGACTATTAGCCGAATCTCCTTTCCCCCCGAGGATGTCGTAACACATAAACAAAGACGGGTAATAGGCTTGTCTCGATACGTGGGCGCTTGCCACTATCGATGCGGGCAGAACAGCGAACAGGACTCCGGACATGTTTGCGCCGCCACCACTAGCCCTAATTATTAATAGCGTGGGCGATCATCGGGACGACCGTATTCGTCAACAGCCCTTCCACTGACTGAGCCGGGGCGCGAGCCGGGACGAGAAGTCCTTCCGCCTCCCTCGCCGTAGTGCTTTCGCCTGAGAGCGGCTAATCGCTTCTTCTTGGTGTGGGCGTTGATGTATGTGCCAATGATGAAACCGATAATGTTGAAGAAGGGTACCCAGGTGGTCTCCGGGAGGAACTGCTGGGCAAAGGCCAGCGAGAGGGGCGAGACGACCCAGCTGACCTTCATGACGGGCCAGAAACCAGCCTTGACCGTAGCCTTGACTTGATGGAAAGTGCGCGCGCCGGCAATGAGGGCCATGCAGATCAGGTAGACGCTGTTTTGAATGGGCGCAACCTGGACGGGCACGGGTTAGCGGGCCATCGGAAGTGAGAGCGGACTTGTACTCACGATCAAGTTGCTAGCAAGAATCTGCAGGACCTTTGCCTTCAGACTCTTGCGGCCCTGGAAAACTTTCTGGAGCGCGCTGATCAGGACGTGGCCCAAGGGCGCACTGATCAGAGCGCCGTAGATGGCCATCTTGGGGACGCGCGAGGTGAAGTAGTGACCGGACTTGCTCCGGTCATGGGCAATCCACGAGGCGAGGAACTCCTGTAGGCCGGAGAGGGTACCCGAGGTGAGCATCTTGGTGCGCAATGGGTTGCTCTGCAGCTGCTTGAGGTAGGCCTAGGACGCGGACAGTCAGTTGGAGAATTCGACGCAGCATGTCCGGAGGAGCCAAACTCACAGCGAGGTAGCCATTGGGGCCGCCGCCTTTGGTGATGGCCTGGCCGATTTCGTGCATCAGGTCGTCGTTGCCCTTGGAGGCCGCGTCGACGGCAGCGGCCGTCGAGTGGAAGGTTTCCTTGTCGAACTTGACCGACATGGCGGCTCAATGGGATGCGACGGCAGCGGAATGCAGATGGGCGCGTAGAGAAGGAGAATGCGGCGGCCGGGGAATGTTGTTGTGGGGGAGGGCTGGAGCTGTTGAGCTGACGTGCGGATGGCTGGGGGATGAATGTAAACAGCCTCGGATCCCAGTCCGTGCTAGCGCCGTCGCCCGACGAGGATGCAGAGGCCGTCGAGGCGGAGGTGTCGTGATCTGACACTGCACTACGACCTCGGCTCTCGCCTATCAGCCCTACTCCAAGTCCATGAGATATGTCTAGGAGAACGCCGGGCGTGCTGCTTGGATAGATAGATAGCAGCCTCGCCTCCAACGCCGTGGCAAATGGCCTAGCTCCTTTTGCAGCGAAGCGACCCAAGCAGCTTTGGCACAGCGGCCATCTGTTCACCCTTGCTTTTCCCTTGTGTGCCGATGGAAGCGTCGTAGATTGCCCCAGCTGCCGATACAATGGGTCCATCTCGCATTAAACATGTGCCGCCCTCTCCATGGCATTCTTACATCGCCATACTCTACGTCAGCCGCATGGCTGCAGACTCGGATACGCGTGCGCATGCGCGTGTGTTTATCTGACTGCACCCCCACTGCCACCTCACCATGCTGGACGAGACTCCAGCGCCTCTCCAACCACGTGTTGCATACACACCGTCATGTCCATCTCTTTCTCATCTCCCCCCTTTCTCATCTGCTCCTGTTGATCGTCTTTCCGTTGGATTAAAGCAGACGCTGGGTGCACCGCCACTGGTCGCGTGGTTTGTATGTCGCTACCACAGCAAACAGTTGAGATGAACGCAGGGACCGTCAACCGTCTGTAGCACGGCAAGCAGCATTAAACACAATGTCAAAACACAAAAGTCCCCTGGGTAGCCGCCCTGCGAAGACACTGTCCGGGCGCGTCATGATTCCCTTTTCCGGTCTTTTCTTTGGCGTTTGACATGACTCTGGAACAATCCAGGCTTCGAGACCCGAATGTTCCTTCTTTCCCCTTGCTCCCTTTCACGTTTACAACTACCCTCGTGACCACTCTACCTTCCTCAAAGACTCCTCTTATCACTTCCAACTTGCTGCATCCTCGCCGTCTTTCCACCCAACACCGACACCTCGCACCGACACCTCAGCTCCTCACTCGCCCGCCAACCCCACCATCCTCGGTCATGGGGAAACGCACACAAACGACAAACTGCACTCATGTAGACATGGACCGTGTCTACGGGCACGATCAGCAGTGCTCTGTTTGTGGCTGCTCATCTTCCATCGGCTTCCTCTATCAATGCAAACAGGACAATGAAACCGAGCACCTCAGCCATCTGATATCGCGAAACACATCAGACATCATGCCAGTTAAATCGAGGTTACGGAAAGAGCTGGAAAGAGCCGGGTTGAGCGAAAGTATTATTATTGCCGCAGAGAGCGGACACTACACCAATCAGCAACTGCAAAAACTGAAGCAACTGAAGCGCGATCTGCAACATACCATCATCGATGTACAGCAGGCTGATCAGGCCAACGATGCCATATCCAGGCTCATGGATATGGCAATGGCGCCTTGTGGCACTGATGGTGCCATGAGTAGTCTACTCCCTGCAGACACGGTAAGTGGACATGTGTTAGATTAGCACATGCAAAACAATTGCAATGATAAAGTCGGATGTCACTAACAGACACCCAGGAACCTTCAGGATGCAACTTCAAAGCATGCCATGGATGCCGCCCCTATTACCTGGACCGCGTCTACATTTCTTTTGGAGCCGTCATGGAAGGCGAATTCCCCCCCTTGACACGAGCAGACATTGCAAAATTACCCGTCAAGCCTGCTGCAACCATGCGCAATATCGGAATGAGAAGGCAACCAGTACCGTCGTCCAGGACGCCCAATGCCACACCATCCACAAGGGCGACCTTCAATTCCCCCGCCACGTCAACTAGTCTCCGCCACTCGCCATCCTCAAACACGACCGACTCCAGTGCCGCCACATTCCAGACATCGCAAACCGACCTCGACGAAATCGCAACCCAACGCCGTCCCCGCCTCAACTTTTACAAAATCGGCCGTCTTCCCTCAACCGACAAGCCATCTTCCCGCTCATCGCCCCTGGTCCCTCAAGGCTTCAAGTCAACAATCCAAGGCATGTTCCGCTACAACCGCGACCCCAGTTCCACCAGCACATCCTCAACCTGGGACACCGCAAACTCCACCTCCTCTACCTCCACCTCAACTAGCTCCTGCAACACAACCCGCGTGCGACGCCCCCGCCAAGAAAATAAACATGACAATCACCGTCCTCAAATCCCGCCCACATCATCATCCTCAGCAGATAGCGCCATCAACACAAACTCGGCCTTCAAACTCTACCCCCTAGAAAAAGACTCACATACCCGCGTCCCGTCAACGGGGAGGACGCACACGGCGCGAATGCACATACCAGATGTCGCTACGATTACGCTACCGGATCCGGCGTCGCGGTTGGCTAAGTCGGGGGCTGTAGTTAGGACGAGGGAAGTTGCTGGTGAGGCGAATGGACGAGGGAGGGGGGTCCAGAGTATTATGACGCAAGTTTGAGACGAAGACCTTAGTTTGTGACTTTTTTGGAGGGGAGGGGGGAAGTTGGTAAAGGGGGTGATGGGGTGACTTTGGGGGAGTTTTGAGGATTAACGATTGCATACTGGTGACTACTGGGTAAAGAAGGGACTTTAGGTTACGGAGGTTAGGAAGGTAGTAACGATTCATGCGACTCTTTTATTTTTTATTTTTTGATTTCGTTCTTCACTCCAGCGTAAAGAGTGTACGTGGCAAACTAAGAATCCGGGGCTCATGGTTTAACGTCTTTTTTTTATCCTCTTTTGGTAAAATGCCGTGCACAAGTGATCAAGTCACAACCACGTCTCGAGATTCAGATTTTGATAGTTTGGATTTTGGGTCTCTTTCACGGTGGAGAAAGAATCATGAAAGTTTGCTATTTATACAAAGGGTATTTGATGAGTTGATGCCTTTTTGCAACATTGTTCAGGTGATCCCAACTGAGCTGTCTACAGCATTCACCATGATGTGTTCCTCAGCAAAGCTACTACTGCGGCTAGGGTAAACGGCACCTGCATCAACTAGGAGCTTGACCACTTGCTTGTGGCCTCTTAATGAAGCTGCCTGCAGTGCGGTGCCGTAGTGTTTACTCTGGGCGTCGATGTCAGCGCCCGCGTCTAGTAGCACCTTAACTATCTGCTCGTAGCCTCCAAATAAAGCTTCCTGCAGTGCAGTGTCGCCGTGTTTACTCTGGGCGTTGATGTCGGCGCCCGCGTCTAGTAGCACCTTAACTATCTGCTCGTGGCCGTGGAGTGAAGCTGCCTGCAGTGCGGTGCCGTAGTGTTTACTCTGGGCGTTGATGTCGGCGCCCGCGTCTAGTAGCACCTTAACTATCTGCTCGTAGCCTCTTGATGAAGCTATCCGCAGTGCGGTGTCGCCGTGTTTACTCTGGGCGTTGATGTCGGCGCCCGCGTCTAGTAGCACCTTAACTATCTGCTCGTGGCCGTGGAGTGAAGCTCCCTGCAGTGCAGTGCCATATTCACCCTGGGCGTTGATGTCGGCGCCTGCATCTAGGAGCTTTTCCGTAATTGTGCACAAGCCCAACAATGCGGCATAGTAAAGCGGCGTAGCTATGCTTTCTAGACCTCTTGCTAAGTTTGGTTTCTTCCATGGAAAATCTGGGTCCCACAACCGGATCCATGTGAGATATGCGGGTTGCTCCATCGACATCAAGCTCATCGCTACTCGGCTCACTCTGCTTGTCTCATCCCCTATTTTTCGAAAATGTCTACCCCAGAACTCTGCTGTATACCTTGCGAGCGTAAACTCCTCAAGAATGTGTATTGAAGTTGGTTGCTGGAATTGTAGTAAATATTTCAAACAACCCTCTGCTATCGTAGTATGGCATTCAACGGCTTGCATACTGTACTGCTTCGATTGTCCTTGCTTGATTCTCTCTGACACAAGATACTCCTGGACAGAATAATGCGCTAGAGTGATTGTAGGAGATTCTATCGTTTGATATATGTCCAGCTCATTCGTCGTGGTAGTGACAAGACTAGAGCAGATGTTCAACACCTCTAGCGGGTCTTCCAGTACTCCATCGCGGTCGAACGCTGGCTCGCGTGCTACGTCAATAGCGACAACCTCAGCGATCTCTTCGACCGACATCGGCCGCTCAGAGAACGTTAGCCACCGCAGGATGCGCATCGCGAAGTCGCGATCTTGTTCACTTATAGCAGCGAGAATGCGGTCATATGTCTGATCCAGCGTTTTCGGTAAAGTGGTTAATGACTTGCGCAGCATCACCCGATTGCGACACTGTGCTAACGTGTCAAGCTGACACACAGCCCATCGGAACCTACACTCTCGTCAGCTATAGTTCTGTAGGTCGCTAAGTTTTTAATACACACATCCCACGAGCTCCGTGCATCAGTGTAGCCTCAATTTCTTGTCTGATGGCAGCATCTTTGTTCCATTGTGCTAGACTCTTATCATCAGACAACCTTTGTTGAACATATCGTTGTATGTCGCTGTCTACAACGTCTTTTTGAAGACAGATTGTGTCTTCTTCTTTGATGTAACTCTCCAAAGATGTCTCGATATCCCGCTCTTTACGGCTAGTCATAAGCAGATGTAGGTTGTCAAGCTGCCATCTAGCCACTACCTTAAGCATATCCATTAGTTCTTGGCGCTGTGTGCATTCATCGAGCGCATCTAGAACAATATAGACATGCGTGAACTGTTGTATCACCTGCGGTATGAGTTCGAGCAGCGCACGTAGTGATGGCTGTTGACCCCTATCTGCGCATGCCGAGAACAATGCGTTGACGCCCTTAGGTATTATAACCAAGCCCTGCAGGAGCTGGCAGAGCAACGAGCGGAGCATCAGCTCTGGGTTCCGTTTCTGTATGTCGTTGAAGTCGAAGTAAAAGTACGCTGTCGCCATACTAGCATCACTGTAGCAGTGTTGCAGCAGGTGCTCGATGACTGTTGAGCTCAGGATGGTCTTGCCGCATCCCGGGATCCCATACAGCCACAGTCGTGACGCTGGAGTTGCTTTCCATTTAGTGAAGCTTGCGTTGTCTAACAGCCAGAGTCCAGTCTCAGCCTGCCGCTGCTTTTGCGCTTTATGGTAGTTTGTGGACGGGTCAGGAGCGGAAAGCCAGCTGCAGATTTTACCAAACCACTTTTCTTGACCTGCGGTGTCCACTGAAGCTCCCTTTACTTCTTTCTGTAGCCGTTTCATAGCACTATCTTTGCCTTCACCGTATATTAGTGGCATAAAGATACCAAATATACCTAGCAGGCAGTATGCACCGTCTTCTTGGCGTGTCGTTTGGCGATTTGCTGCCCATGAGAACCGCTCAGCAACGTCGAACTCGGACAAGTCCCTCCCTGAAAGAGCTTTAATAGGTATTCCGGTAATCTCGTGTAAAGTTTGCTTGAGTGAATCTTTATCCCCTAGTCGAACTCCGTCTTTAGAGAAGAACTCGACGGAACGAGGTGCCAGTAGTTCCTGAAGCGTCCATCCTCGGTTAAACCACCTGCTCTTTCTGAATGCTGACTTGCCATCGCCCTCTAGGGTGTCCTTTTCGACATCTGAAAGGAATACGTAGCACTTAATTGCATTCTGGTACCAGCGGAACATGGAGTTGATCGCTTCAGAAAGCTCTGTGTTGTTCGTCTTATCAATGCAGCAAGTGTCCACCCAGAAGTAGTCCAGATCGTCCCGCTTGGCCTGTTGCGCGCAGAACAGGAGTTTTTGATACCCATGCTTTCTTCGTACTTCATCACCTGCTGTATTGTGCAGATCTTTCAGGTCAGCAAATGTTACTTCCTGTCCTTCTTCCCAAGTGTGCGACAGGATCGCATAAGGGGGGATCTTGTCCCCAATCAGGTCGCCAGTCCATCCAAGCAGCCCATCGCTCGTAGTGTATAGCAGCCGCATCAGGCTGTAGTGTCTGCGTATGCAAGTGGTAGAGGCAAATGTTGAGGCTTCAAACGAGGCTGAGGGAATCGAACGTGGTCAGGGTCTCACTCGCGCAGAGTAGAAAGAACGTAGCTGTTGGATCTGTTGCGAAATTCAACTAAGACTTTGCGGAGGAAAAATTTGAGGAGAATTGGTGTCAGGAGACTGCAGTGCCGCGAGCCGAATGTTGGGTTATTAGGCTGCATATATCCAACGCCCAGAGCAGAAGGCGCAGCCCACCTGCACAATGACACGAGGCTGAGTAGGCATAACTGACAACGCATAACCGCATGACAGCCACCACAATACAAAGCGAGAAACAGTTCTCGTACGAGAATTGCGATGTAAATCGTGCGGAAAACACTATCATAGGCCGTTGTTCACTGTATAACTATAAGTGTCAGGATGTCTGTAGTACTAGTAGTAGGGCGTGTCGGTCCGTGCATAGACGAACACACTGGCCTAAGTTAGAGGGCCATTGCGGACCGGAACGCAGAGTGGTGTAAGAAACCCTACCGCGATCTGTGCGAGCATGGTATGATTTGAGTAGATGGCAAGCTAGAACGCGACTGGCTACATAGGCATAGCGCCGTTTACATCACTACAGAATACACCTACAGTATCCAACAAAAGCCCTAAAAGAGCCTTGTCTGCACCAACCTCCAGAAACATACTATCCCGCTATCACTCGATCGTTTTGAAAAGATTTCCTACTCGATACAACGAAACAATCAATAGTCAAGTTCAACACTATCATGACCCTTGTCAAATATGGTGGACCAACTTTAAAGAAATAGTAATCAGAGAGAATAAATATGTCTCATTTATCCCCTTATCAAGTTCAACAAAAAACCCCGTCTCGCGACATAGTGGTGTCTCTCTCCAACTTAGGGACATCACCTTATGAAGTATGTATTCATTACTGTTATCTCCCTCATGCCCTTATGGAATGGTCTATATCATACACGAATCTTTTTCTACAATCGTCATTTTACTTTGGGTTGGGGATTCATATTTTTTCGTCATGGGAATGGCCAGTGGATCAAAAAAACGCCTGGCCCAACTGATGCTGTGAGGAGAAGAGAGAAGAGAGAAACAAAAGAAAGAGAGCAGGAAGAATGATTTATCGACGACCAAGTTTCCATCTCGCGATTCGCGATTGGATGTCGTCCCATGTCAAATCCTTGCGCTTGAGTCCCTCCATTTCCCCCTCTTGCAGTACCACGGTGGGGGCACCAGAGCCCTTACCCGCATTGTGTACATTACCACCAAACACTTGCTTAGCCACGCGACGGAGATCCTTGATGGTGACAGCCTCGATCTTGCTGCACATTTCCTTGACGCCGACCTTGCGACCGTGGACCTGGACTTGGCGACCCAGATCCTCGAGCTCAACCATGCGCGACTCGAGGTTCATGAGGAGGGAAGAGCGGAGCTGGTTCTTTGCGCGCTGCACCTCACCGTCCTTGAGGGCTGCAAAGCCTGTTTCGTCGCTGAGGGACTTGAGTTCGCGGCACATGACTTCGAGCATGTGGGCGGTGTAGGAGGGGGCGCATGAGGCGGCGATGCCAAACAAACCGCTGTCGGTGTAGCTATGGTTGAAGGCGACGCAGGATTCGACCCAGCCATGTTGGTTGAGGACGTTTGTGTAGAGGCGTGAGTACATGCCCTTGCCAGGTCCACCGGCACTGAAGGAGCCACCACCACCGAGGAGCGTCTGAAGGGTTGCGAGAGCGTAAATGTCCGGCGAGGAAATGGGGAGGGCTTCGAAGGCGAGGTGGATGTGAGATAGGCGAGGGAGCATGGGGTTCGCTGGCGGAGGGATTGGAGGGAGTGTGAGGAAACCGCCAGTGTACTGCGAAGGTATCGAGGTGTCTATTGGTGGGAAGTTGAGGTCGGGTGCTGTGGTTATGTTGGCGGTGGATGAGGTCGATGTGGACAGATTCTTGAGGAAGGGAATCTTGGAGATGAGATTGGAACTTCCTGGTAGTGCGCCTGTGGGCATGGGATGGTCTGCCGTGAAGTTTGCCTGTGATCCTGCCGCGCTGTCTGAGCCTACACTGGGGAGTGCTGGGCCTGTGCCTTTTTCCATGTCACCAAAGTATTCTTCAGTCAGCCGAACGGCCTCATTGTGGTTGACACCAGCAAAAGCGACTACTATCCTCTCAGGCTTGAAGAACTCTTTCCGGTATGCTTCAACGACGGAGCGGTTGATCAAGGGCAGCCGCTCTTTGGGGCAGAGCAGCGGGTTGCCGAGGGTGTTGTCTTTGTATGCTGCCATGTGGACAAGCTCTGGCAGAATCAGCTCAGGCTTGCTCCAGATCTCGCCAATTTCGTAGTCGGCCGTCTCGAGCTGCTGTTGGACCTCGTCCTCTGTAATCAAGGGATCGCGTATTGTCTCTGCGAGAACACCGACGGTGGTGGGCACGGCCGAGTTGAAGGTGGCGGATTGGTACATGAGCGACTCTCTGCTCGAGGCGCATTGGATGTTGCCGCCGAGGGTCTCAATCTTCTCCATCATCTGGTCGCCCGTGGTGGATCGCGTGGACTTGAATGCCAGACGGTCGATGATGTGGCTCACTCCTCGCAGCGCATCGTTTTCGTAGCGCGAGCCGGCATCGACGTAGACGCCAATGCCGGAGAAGTGGCCGGGGAGGGCCTCTGTGGCGACGCGGATGCCATTGGGCAGGGTGGTGATTTGGTCGAGTTCGGCGGGGTCCTAGAATGGTGGTTTAGAATGGCTTCAGATGCATCGACGTGGGCGGATGGCGGAATGCTAACCCTCTCTTGGGCGACGGCCGTGGCCAGAGACCTCCTACCAGCATATGCAGGCGGTGCTCTGAGAGACGAGCATGGCGTGGACAGCCCCCGGGATAGCGGTCGGCAGGTGCGCGGTCTTAACATGGCGGGCATGAATAGAAGGCTTGATGGCGCGCACGGGGAAAAATTCCCAAGCAGCGGGCGGGCAGGCATGACATGATGTCACGTGGACGTGCCAAGGCGCAGGGTACCCAGCATGGCGGAGCAGACAGGCGGCCCCACACGGCAACATTTGCGATCAGCGCCTTGAGCGTGGCGGGCGACATGCGAGACTGGGGAAATGGGCCATGTGACGTGATGAGACGAAACTTTGCTGGCCCTATGGCGAGGGGAGGGTGGAGGAGAGGGTATGATGGCATGCGCGCCATAGAGAGCGGCGGCGGGCAGTAAAACGCCGCCACCGGCAGGCCTTGTCTCAGGCGGCTGGGCGGCGTTGGGGCGGATGAAATGCCTCAGAGGATAGTAGTGGGTGGACGATGATTACAGCGGAGGAGATGATGGTTTGGGTCCGGGTCCAGACTAGGCGTAAGGATGGCAGTGTGCGGTATGGTTTCGTGACGGCATTGCGCCAGGGCGGCGAGGGCAGCCCGCACGTTCATGCTGGCGGCCATGACTGAGACCGAGGGCGGGCGCTCCGTTTGCCGTGTATGTGTGAGTGAGTAAGTGTGTAGGAGGGCACGTGAGAAGGCGTGCAGCAGTAGTGTCTTGTTGCGCTGCCCATTGTCGGTTGCCCCCCCAAAGAGCGCAGAGTGCAGAGCCCATCGCAGCCCAGAATAGCCCGCCCGGGCTCTAGAATCGGCTCATTACCCATTGACTAGCACGCCCATCGCCGTCGTCGCCCTGGCCGCCCTGGCTGCATAAACCAGCCCCGACCCTGTTGGCTCGCTCCGCTGCTTGCGTCCGCACTCGCATCTGCATTTGCATTTACTCTTCTGCCCTCTGCCTCAGACTCGCCCGCGCCTGTACCCATGCCCCATTAACCTGGGCCACTTGTGTCGTCTGTCAAACGCCCTCGAAACTCGCGCAATCAGCCTGCCGCCTCCCCCCAGCCTCAGGCCAGAGCTTATTCCTGTACTACTACTACCTCTGATCCCGCGCCCAAGACCAAGGGAGGTGATGTTCACTACAACGGCGGCCCCAGCTCCCCCAGCCGCTGTCTCAACCGGATTGTCGTCCGACTCGTCAGCTCAGCGACCGACGGGCGTCCATCGAGGAATCAGCTTCTTCAGAAATCTTCACCTGCACTCGGCCAGCCCACCAGACCAGACACGTGAGGACGCCTCCCGCCAACGGGCCCGCCCACGCGCCTCAACACACACGCCGCCAGCCTCACCTGCCCTTCCCTCTCCCTCTTCCCAACACCCTCCTCTGCCGCGTCTGCTTCCTCTGTCGCGACGCCAAACCACCGACGCCCAGCCCCAGAGCCCTCCAGCAGACTCACCGCCTGCCTCGCCCCACGAGACCATGACCCGCACTCGCTCAGAGACGGCCCAGCCCCAGCTGCAAGTCCGCAACAACACTGGGCCCACGCCAGCGACCACTTCTGCCTCCACCACCACCACTACCAACACCACCCAGCCATCAGACAGCTCCACCGATAGCGGAGGCGCTGTCAAACACCTCCCTTCAATTCGCTTCATCCCACATCAAGACCCCCGAGCCGGCAGACCTTCTTTGATATTCCCCACCATCACGCGAACGCTGCCCGACGAGTCGGCCGTGCTTCGCGTCGGCCGCTACTCGGAGCGCGATAATGCGCCAGAAATCTCTTCAAACACCCCTTCCGCTGCGGCGATTGGATTCAAGTCCAAAGTGGTCAGCAGAAAGCACTGCGAACTGTGGTGCAAGGACGGAAGCTGGTATATCAAAGATGTCAAGAGCTCGTCAGGCACCTTTTTGAATCACATCCGCCTCAGCCAGCCCAACGTCGAATCAAAGCCTTTCCGCATAAAGGATGGCGATATTATTCAGCTGGGCATCGATTTCCGTGGGGGTGAAGAGATGATTTTCCGCTGTGTTAAAATCCGCGTTGAATGCAATCGCGGCTGGCAGCAGGGCCTGAATACTTTCAAGTATGTTTACATATCCCTGTTGAGAGCGCCTTTGCTAACTCGTCTAGTAAACAAACCCACCAAAGATTGCGGGCCCTCGCCAAGAACAAGAAGGAGGTCGCGGGCGATGCCGCTTCTACACACACCTCCGAGTGTGCTATTTGTTTGATGTCCATAGCAGTATGTTTCCATGCCTTGATATAGCTGGGCTCTACTAATCACATTGCAGCCTTGTCAATCGCTGTTTGTGGCACCATGTTCACATGTCTGGCACTACAAGTGCATTCGTCCCATCCTCAATGGGCCCACATGGCCAAACTTTCTTTGTCCCAACTGCAGGGCGGTCGCCGACTTGGAAGAGGATGTGGAAGACATGGGCGAGTTTGAAGACTGGGAGGGTGACGAGGAAGTAGCCAACGGCGACACAACCACCAATGCAAACACAGAACAAGCCGACCGCCACGTCACTCCTCGTGCTTCTGTTGCACCCATGAACTCGAGCAGCTCAAACTTTGACCTCAGCGACCTCCGACAGCAAATCACAAACATGGATATCAACGGTACCGAGTCAGCCAACGGAAATACGCATCAGTCCTCACCCGAGACACCGGATCGCCAAATCACGCCACCTTCTTCGTCCGCCACAGCGCCCGTTAGCATCAACGTGTCTGGAGCAAACCAATACGCAGGTCTGACTCCACTACATCACACAGCGACCGATGGCCTAGCACCCGACCGCGTACACGATGGTCCAATGACGCCTCGCAATGACATTGGCCCATTTGTTCTAGACGGTAGTGCCGGCAGGGCTGCTGGAAACCGCTTGCACCAAGTTGAGACCTCCTCATCTGACTCGGACACGAATGGAAATGGACGACGTCCAAGTGAAGCCCCCAGTCTCCCACCTGTGCGCTTTGACTAGTAAAAGAAAGATATATGAAATAGGGGCGGCTTTTTGGTCTTTTTTGGATATCATTTTTTGGTCCCATACACAGGATCCATCGACATTCTCCCTGTTGACTCATCGCCATAGGATCTTATTTGTTTCGCATCATCTCTTCTTCGCTCGGCATTCACTTGTTCAGCATGTCTCTAGGGCGTCGATGGTGTTCTTGCCCTCTCTTTTTCTTTTGATATCTTCTTAATGGCTCTCCCTCTCACTCACACTAAGCGAACATGTTGTTATGATTTATTTGATTGAATTGAAATCCCTCTTGAATCTCTTTTGGCCCTATTTTTCCTCTTGATATTCTTTTCTGGCGCGAGAAGGTGGATGGAGTGATGGAGTAGTTGGACTTGTTGGGACTTGCAGGGGAACTTTGGCTACGATGCAAGGCCGACTATTGCTATCTAATGTAGATCGTGGGGAATATGGGGGGAAAGACGTATACAGAAGAGTGGTGGTTATATACACGCACGATTGGGAGAGGGAGGAAAGGGGCATATTAATGCATGTCATGGAATATATGAGGATTTCGTTTCGTCGTTATTTGAAAATGTGATTTGTGGATGCTAATGTTTGAGACTGAAGTTGGAAAATGATAGATGAAATTTCATAACACCATTTTTAGATGCCCGACTCCAACAGGTTAATGTGCGGCCTACCACTCTTTTCTTGGAAAAATAACCCGATATGCTTTACACCAAACAGATACAACATATTCAAGTTATTTCCTAACGCAGATCTAGGAAACTATTCAAGCGGATGTTTGATGTCAGGAAGTCAAAAACGATAAGTAGTATCCCACAACACGACACTCGGGAAACTGCAAAATAGTCTCTTAAAACACAATGCTAGAAGAAATTTTTTTAGCGCATACTTGATGTCAGAACTAGGAAGCTAAACCCGATGAATAACATTCCATGACGTAATACTCGGAAAAGCCGAAAACGGTAAACGGGTTCTTCACGATGCTCGGAAACCATTTAAAACCTGAATACTTAGTACTATGAAGTTGAGAACGAGAAATAGAAATTCTACAACATCAACATTTGAAAAATACATCAACTGCCTAATACTCTACAGATCAAAAAAAAACGATATACAAAAATAATAAGGAGTATTTTATAGCATATTACTAAGAAAAAAAATACATTCGCGAATACTTCAACACCAAGAAGTCAAAAAAACGCCAGGTTAAAAAATGTCAATTTTTTTCCAACACAACAACTCGTACCACCATTTCAGCTTGGATCTAATAGATAGAGAGGGAGAGAGAGAGAGAGAGAAAGACTTCACAATAGGAAATCGTATTTTTTTTAGAAAAAAAATACGAAAATTTAGGGGAAAAAAAAATAGTTATTCTAGAACAATTTTAATAACGACTATAGAGTCGAAATTCAATAAAAACGCGTATTCCACACAAACACACATAACACGGAAGTTAAAAAAAAAGTGGCGGAAGATTATGTCGGCAAAATGTCTAATACTAGGCAGTAAGAAAACGATAGACAGTTTATTTCTGTAGAAATACTATTTTTAAAACACATCTTAGTAGATGTTTGAACAACTTAGGAAGTTCAGAACGGTAGTATTTCATATGACAAGCACTGTGAAAAGTATTTCGGCAAATGGGTGGATAATTGAAAAATCGAAAACGATAAAAAAAAGAGAATAACGTGTTTCACCACCGAGCGCCGCACCCCACCGAGCGCCGCAGTTCCCCCACTAAAACAACGTCGCAATACTTCTTACGCAACACCACCACAATTTTTAGTAATAAATAGAATAAGATGTTATTCTTTAGATGCGTCGCTATCCTCTGTA